>NC_089595.1:88900586-89200586 GCF_019320115.1 Miscanthus floridulus | reverse complement strand
TGAAGTTTCTGAAACGCTTTTGTAGATGGATTGTTGTGTTAGAGTTTTCTATGGAGGAAGTGTTAGGAGAGAAGATGGTATGTTTGAGGATATGGAAGAAGAATTGGAATGGTTTGATGAACCTCCTAGCTTCAATGACCTTTATGTCTATTTGAATGCAAAGTTTGGTGGTAATTTCACACTTAAGGGGAGGTTTGATACTAGGAAGACTAGGCCACACTATGTACTGATACCCTTGTGTGACCTTGCTCACTGGTCCTACTACAATAGGGTGCTCCAAGGTTCCAATGTGCCCATGGCTGAGGTGGTGGTGGAGAATGGGTATAGGATGTAGGGTGTCCTGGGCGGGCCGTCCATTGACGGTGTTGGAGGCAATGAGCAAGAATTGGGGGTCGAAGGGGAAGTAACTCAGGGTAACATGGATTTGGATGATCAGTTGACGTAGGAGCAATTTCATTCAAGTCAAGTAGGCTGTATAAGCAATGACTTCGAACGAGTTTAAACTGGAAGTGGAGGAGCAAGAGGAGGACAGGATCGGTGATGTAGTTAGCAGTGATTCGGACGATTCAGATGATGACCAGGGAGGTAGACATGCTATGCCAGTACCTATTCATGGTATGCCATTACCAGTACCAACTGAGGTTTTGCATGCTATCCAGGCTTAGGGTAGACTAGTCATAGATTTGCCAGCAGATGATACCCCCTATGATTCATGGGGCAGAATTAGCGAAGCGCAACAGCATGTTCCACCACCACCTTACACAACGACTGAGCTTGAACAACTAAGGTTGATGAACGTACCTTTTAGGGATGTTCCGAACTATAGGGACATTAGCATGATGAATATGGTAGTTTATGACACCAGTCTCTAGATGTGTAGGAAATCATTGTATGACCATGAGAAAGAAATCCTTAGGAAGGGGATGATATTCAATACAATGTTAGAGATGAAGCTCTTCCTTCAGAACTATGTTGTGTATCACCATAGGCCGTACAACATCACTCATTCAGACAAGGAGTTGAGGTACCACATGATATGTAAAAACGGTTGTATATGGAGGTTAAATGCATGAAAGAGACAGAGTGATGGCAAGTGGAGGATAAGTAAAGTAGTCGAACCCCACACTTGCCTAACAAATAGGGGGAAGGAAAAGTATTAGCAGCTCACTGCACATTACCTTGCCCGTTGTATATTGGGGCTCGTTGATGACAATAACAACATTTCGGTGTCTTCTTTACAATAGTTCATATCTAGATTCATTAAATATGATGTGAAGTACGAAAAGGCTTGACGTGCTAAGCAAATTGCCCTGGCGATTCGTTGGGGTAGTTGGGAGGAAGCGTACAACAGGGTGCCCCGCGTCTTATGTGCAATGCATTACTACAACCCTGGCTTGAAATGGTTTGTGGACACCGATGTAACACCTCTGGTGTTTTGACCTAGCACTAAAATTTGACATGTCATCATATGCATTACAAAACATTCATAAAGTAGAAAATTTTGAATGCATTCACTAATAAGCTTTATTTCATAATGTTGTTATTTCATGTGATGCGATTCAAAACCCTAAATAAAGATCATGACTACAAGGGTCAAAATTCATGTGATCATGTGAGGTCATGTGTCATTTGACTCAAATAACCCTAATGGGCCATGTTACTGGTCAAAAATCAAAATTTAAGTAAAAGGAAGACAAATCAAATTTGAATTCAAATTCAATTTATAAAAGTCTTTTTTGCCCCTTTTGGCTAATTCAAAATCCATGTGGAATTTGGGGTTGAGACAAAAAGCAAAGTTGGAGATTATTTTATGTAGATCAACTCTGGTATTCAAAGTTTTTCAAGTTTACATATAAAATTTAGAGTAATTTTGAAATGATTCAAATGCTCAAATGCACCCTAAATTCAAATTTTGAAATGGAGGCAGAATTTGAAAATATTTCTAAAAGCAAAGTTGTAGAGTTTGAAAAATTGAACAACTTTCATTTTTGGAGATTTTCAACTTCTTTAGAAAATTTGTGAGTAATTTGAAAAAATGGACGCAGTGGCAGTTCTGTAATTATTTCAAAATTCAAAATCCAACCGGAACAGGACGCCACCGCCACCGAGCTGCTTGTCGTCGACCTTCTTCGCCGCTTTCACGCACAGTGACACGCCCATACCTCCGTGGTGAGTTCGCCCGTGTGCTGTCAGCACCGCACGCCCTCCTTCTTGCTATAAATAGGAGCACGCCGTCGTCATTTCGGAGTTTTCCCATCGACTGCTCGCCGCCGGTGTCCTACCCGCACTCGTGCAATTCGTCCTCGCCATAGTATCTAGGGCCAATTGCTTTGGCTAGAAGCTCCGCCTCGCCCTGCCGCTCATTCCTGACCTGCTCGCCTCGCCTCTAGCCTGTCAGCACCACCGCGCGACTTCGTCTTCTTCAGAGCCGACCGGAGCTCCGCCATCCTCGGTCTCACCGTGGTCCCGTCGATCCAGTACATCTCCGTCTTCACCGACTCTACCTACGTGATCACGGTGAGCTCCTGAATGTGAAGATCGTTTAACTTTAGTCCCTACTGCAGCGTCACCGTGGCTACGCCGTACACCGTCGTGCCCAGTCTGCCATGCCCGGCGTGGAGGTGTCTCCAGTGCACCTTTTTCCTTTCTGATAGCTGAGATCGGTTCGGGGGAAGGAGTAGGTCATGTAGGTGCGGTCTGCTTTGCCAGAGCTTCACCGCCGGCGTGTTTTGCTGATCGGAACTGACAGCGCCGCCGTGCGTCTTCTTTGAGTCACTGACAGCGGGGCCTGGCTGTCAGTGCGAGTGAGGAAGAAGAACAGTGCAATTTTGTATTTTCTGAATTTATGAATAGTGCTGAAACCTTGGGAATTTGTAGGAAATTCTTCATAACTCCAAAAATTCTGAAATTTTGTGTGTGGCTTCTGTACATGTTCTAGTATGGTTTAAAAATTTGAAACTTGAAATTTGAATAAAATTTTTATGTTCAAATATTCAGTCCGTTAATTGATAAATGCAATTTCCATGATTTTTGTAGGTCACTGTATAATTCCAAAAATTATGAAATTTGTTTTGGTACACTAATTTGTCATGAGGAAGCTTACATAAAATTTTTAGGTCATTTGGAACAAGTTTATTTTTGGGGTTAATTCCAAATTAATTCAAAAATAAATAAAGACAAACCCTAAGTGTTTGATTAGTGTTGGATCTTGTTTTGGTCATGTTTTGTGACTAGTAGGGTTTCAAGGTCCATTTGGTCAAGTCACATGTGTGGTTCTTGATGGTAGGATTACAAGTTGGTTTTGTTGGCTTGCAACTGTACCGTGAAATAAAATCATTTATGGGGTGTTTTTACATTTCATGTACCATGAAAGCATCATGTTTACATTATCATCATGTTAAAGCATATGTTATCGTTTCGTGTAGAACCCGAGAGTGAAACGATTCTAGTTGAACAAGTTCTGAAAGAATCCCCGGTTGTCACGGGATTCGATAATCGTGATACTGATCTGGAACCTGAGATCGTCAACGAAGGCAAGCCCCGGTTTATGCATTAAACCTTTACCTTGATTACTTTGAAAAGTTTATCACCTATGTTACCTATTGCATTAAGTTGACTTATTCAAATGTTACCTACTTGATGCATTGCCTACCTTGTTAATTGTTTACCATCCTTGAAGATGATTTCATTTACAAAGGCGTAGAATGCTTAGTATGCTTTATGGGAGGCTTTCAAAGTAAAAGTTTCGATACAATCAAAGATGGCATACTGGCCAAAGAAAGAAAGAAGATAGAAGGAACTAGAGACTAGTCGGGTGACTTATCTTGAATGTTAGGTAATGTTGCCGACTATGTCGCTTAAAGGCCACTCATTGTGGATCTTCTGAACGAGACACTTTGTAGTACTGGTCACATACTCCGGTAAGCCTACTTCGGCTAATCCGATACTAAGATGAATGCTCACGCACTAGGAGTGGAGAGATGGCGGGAGTAGCGTGTACCCTCGTGGCTAGAATGTGGCCGGATTGGAGGTGTGCTGTGCTCTCGGGTGGCGTGGAGACAGCTTAGTATGGGAGGATCCGGTAGCGAGGTTGATATATGCAAGATTAAGTTCTACATATGTCGTGTGATAAGGAATCCCCAGCTGGGACTTGAATCAATTCGAATTGTCGGTGCTCCGTGGATATGGAGACTCGATTCATTACAGAAGCAATGTAGGACTGGTGAATTACTAAAATTTGAGAAAAGAATGGAATGAGAAGGAATGGAATATGGGAAATGTACATTTAGTTTGAGATAATGAACTAAAAGGACTTGGGGTAAAACTTGAAAATAGGATAAGAATAGTAAGCTTTTGGCAAAGTACTTTGAATTTTGCTACATCCTTACCTTGCCCCAAACCCTACATCTCTAAAAGTCTTACACTCCTTACGTCGGGTTAGTCTTGTTGAGTACCTTTGTACTCAGGGTTTGTTAACCCTTGTTGCAGGTGAGTCGCATGCGTAGGCTTGTTTTGGTCCCTGCTGCATGTCTGTGTTTGAAGTCAATGACGATGAGGAGTGATGAATGGCCTTTGGACAAGGCACTAGACTGTTTGATAAATAAGTTAATGTAATATTATCTCGCTACTATGGTTGTATGACACTTATGGTATTGTAAGTTTGAAAACAACTGGTTTGTAAACTATGTTATCTTAAGACTTCCGCTATCTTTTACTCTGATGTATATATTTGAATAAACTATTGCAATCTACAATGTCTATGATCAGGATCCTGTTTGAAAAGAGAATCGTGGATGATTCGGGTTTCCCGAGGACACCCGATAGACCTGTTGAGTTGTTGGGAACTCATGTATGCTATCAAAGGTCTATTGAGACAACGATAGGTGCATGTGGGCCCAATTTCTTAGGAGGTTCTGCCACAATCGAAGGGATGTATTTTTGGGACCCGTTGAGGCATGTCCTCTATCGTGTGTTCTGGTCATTCACGCAAACGGAACATGCATTCTAGTTTTGTCGGTCAGTCGTACTTGTTGATGGCACTTTCCTAACAGGAAAGTATAGGGGCACCTTAATGATGGCTATTGTTGTTGATCCTGAGGACCAGATAGTACCCATGGCTTTTGCTTTGGCAGAGGGAGAGAACAATGAATCATGGTCATAGTTCATGCGGCTTCTACGTGTATATGTGCTTGGCCCATCTCACACTATATGTTTGATATTGGACCATCACCCAGGGCTTCTTAATGCTACAGCTAAGCATATAAATGGGTTCTCACATCTAGTGCACAGATGGTGCATGAGACACTTTGCCGCTAATTTCTGGCGGCATTAGAGGAAGAAGGAGGTATGTGACAAGGTAAAGGCTCTATATTGTGTACGTACAGAGCACCAGTTCAAGGAGACAAAGAGAGAACTAGACAAGATGCTAAATGAAGCGGGAAAGGCCTGGTTAGAGGCGCAAATGGAACAGAAGGCTCAGTGGGCATTAGCATATGACGAGGGGGGTTTAGGTATGGCATCATGACCACTAATTCCTTGGAGTCTTTCAACCGTGTATTCATTGGAGTTCGATCGTTGCCTGTGTCTAGAATTATTGAGTTCTCCTTTCATAAGTGCAACAAATATTTTGTCAAGAGGTGGAAACTTGCGCAGAGGAATATAGCTGAGAAGGGGCATTTTGGAAAGGCCGAAGCAGAACATTTGAAGGAGGCCAAGGAATTGGCCAAGCAGCACACCGCCAAGCCTTATGGACCCTGCCGCCATATCTTTAGTGTATGAGGAAAGGGTGGCACAAGCTTGAGTGGTGAACATTATGGTGGATAAAACTACCGAGTTGATCTTGAAAAAGTAGAGTGTGGTTGCAGCGTCCCTCGGATCATGCATGCCCCTTGCTCTCATATGATCATTACCTGTAGGGTTCGTGGGTATAACTATGAGGATCTACCATATATGTCACTCTTGTATCTCCGTTCGAACACCGTTAGTATTTGAGAGAGGAGCTTCGAGCCATACCTTGAGCTAACACAGTGGCCACCTTATCATGGTTATGACTATGTGTCGCATCCGGATCTAATAAAGGTAGGCAAGGGTAGGAGGAAGAAGTAGCGACTCAAGGGGAACATGGACGCTATGAGAGGGTACGGCGAAGACATGTATGGAGGGGGAGACTTCAACGAGACCCGTGGCAGGAATATTTGCTCTGTTTGCAAAGAACCTAGTCACAAGGCTAATAGGCATAGAAGACAAGGGCAGTAGGTGCATATAGCATACATTTTATTATATTAATGTTAATTGTTTGCTATGCTATTTAAAACTACTATGTTAGTACATTGGAACCTTGGAGCTATGTTTATTCTCTAATTTTGCATAATAGTTTATTCCTTTTACATTTACTTTGTTTTTATGCACTAATGTTCCATCATATTATAGTACTCTTAATGTTTGTTCTAACATATCCATTTCAAATTTGAACCAGGATGGGGGATCATCATCCGCAGTACCCCATTCTTGAGGTGCACTACGACAAGGACCACCGAGCCAAGCGTGTGTCGGAGCTTCAAGAGGACTTGGTACCTCTTAGACTTTGCATGCACCAGCCACACTGCTAGGATGAGCGATACCAGCCGTACATACAGCGTGTCGGCTTCGAATGGTTAGATAATGAACTAATCATGACTGCTAATAAGAAATATACATAAGGTTTTACTACTAGTAAGGCTTTTCGCAAAAAGGAAACCCAACAAACCATAAAGCTTATCATATCCTTTGGAGTCAGAAAATTATTCCTACTAGTCAGGTAAGTCATGCGAGTACATTGTGTACTCAGGGTTTATTTACCCCTATTGCAGGTGTAGCTTGAGGAGTAGCTATTGTGTGGAGGATTCTTCTGGTGGGCACAGATGTATCCTCGTATCTTATCGTTAGAAGTTTATTTCCATTCCGCTGTTTAAATTCCGCACTCTGAACTTGGTATTGTAATAATGTATTTCTGAGAACTCTTGTTGTATGAAATGGACTAAGTATTATAAACTCGTTCTCATTATTAGATCCTATAGAAAAAACATGGACTGTTCGAGTTCTCCCTTGGGGTGTGCTCGACGGAACCATCCGATGTAGCTCACTTTCGAGGTGCTTAGTGTCTGGTGGAAGACAAGCGCCTTCGCAAGCGTGCTATTTTGGGCGGTTCTGCCATAGTAATCGACCATGTTGAATTGGAAGTAGCGGTCTGTTGCAAGTACCTGAATCATATGTTGCAAGTACCTGAATCATATGTTACATCTGAAAAATGTGGTCATGAAATAGCATAATTTCACTACTATTACATCTAAAATGCTCTAATGAAATAGCCGAGTCTCACTACTGTTATATCTAAAAAATGTGGTCACGAAACAATAAAAATTCACTTACATATGAAATGCTCTAATGAAACAGTCGAGTCTCACTACTGTTACATCTAAAATCCTCTAATGAAACAGCATAAATTCACTACTGTTACATCTGAAATGCTCTAATGAAACAGCGGAGTTTTACATCTGAAAAATGTGGCCATGCAACAGCAAAGGTTGACTACTGTTACATCTAAAATGCTCTAATAAAACAGCCGAGCCTCACTACTGTTACATATGAAATTGTGAATATGCAAAAGTAAAGGTTGACTACTAGATCGTGCATATGGTCAACATTGTTGCAAAAATGGACAAACATTGATAAGCATGGACCAATAGAAAAAGAAATATTGCAACACAAGCTAAAGAACTAACCAATATTTTTAGAAAGTTGTTCACGTCACACAACATTGCAACACTAGCAGACTTTAATTGCTACCAAAAGTAGATCAACATCATGCCAGGATGTTTCTAGGGTATGATGACCTAAGATCATAAGCATTCACATATTGCCACATAGCATAATAGGACTCCACTCCATATTTACAAGAATTCTAGTGTTTTAATGCACATCGTTCTCCTGACACCTCCTAAGGTACATAGCATCAACTTGATCAGGTCTCCTCAGCATCATACTTCTTCATAAAGTCATCTAGCTTAACCATATTGCATGCTGATAGAAGGAGTAGCGCAGCAGCATGCTTCCTGTACTCTAGCACCGACTACTAGGCAGAGAGATAATGAAAAAAAAGAAAGGAGAGCAAAACTGAGCAAGCATATTTACAGACAAAATAGGAGTTGCAATAAGAAAATTTTTGAATGAAAACACATACTTGCTCAAGTGATGAATCCACCATCTCCTTGCCATTCCAGGCATCCATATAATCCATTGTGTGCAGCCTACAGTCAAACCTTTTAAGAAAAAGGAATAATAATAAATGTGAACATATAATCATTAGGCTATAATGACAAGGAGCGACATGCTAAATTGAAAACATACAAATTCTTTTGTTTTGGGTATCCTGTAGGGTAGATCCATACAAAATAAGACACGTCAGCTTTGAGTACCCCATATTTAATTGTTGTGGCTGCAAAATTCTAAATCTAAAAAACAATGAAACAATTCAGGAATACATATACAACAGATAATCAAGAGCTACTTCAACAACTAAAAAATGAATGTGCAACATGTATATGAGGCAGTGACAAATTAGAAAGCACCAAGTGACACTACATTTTCAGAATCCTCTTATTTGGTATTTTTAGCTTGCTAGCTAAATTATATGCACATCATATGTCACACATGTGTTGAAATTTACACCAAGAACCACAAATATGTTGCAACAGGTAATCGAGAGCTATTTCAACAAAGGTGGAATGAATGTGCAACAACTAAAAGTAAAAACTACTTGAAACACCCAAGAAACACAGGATACAACAAGGAAACCACTTACCAAGTTTTGGGCACGCTTCAAACATGTGCGCTCCTTGGAGGCACTCAAAGAGTCGAAGAAAGCAATTTGCTTCATGAACATACTAACACAAAGAAGCACTCAGTGGTTCTCAAATACTATCGGAAAGAACATCTATATAGTAAGGTTATGTAAAATTAAATAAATTAATGTGGCACCTTTGACAACAACGTTAATCATATTTCATTGAAACCAAACAATGTATATATAGCTCACATACCAGATTCATCTTGGCGATAGTCCATTTTTCATTTATCTTGGTGTAAATGTTCTTACAAGTCCCATCATGTCTAAAAGAAGCTGGATCCACACTCATGAAGTCCTATCCAGCACACATAAAAAGAAAAAAAAAGCTAAATAAAAGATGAGTTTCAGGAATTCAATTTGAAATGGAAAGTCACAGGTATTGTATCATTACCGTGGCCAATTGGGGAAAGCAAATTTTATATCTCTTGTTTTTTCTCTTCATACAATTGAAGGTGGTCAAGATTGAACTGGTAACTCCACAAGGCCATTACATTGTTATCAACCAATCCCCTTGGCTTGAAGGAGTCATAGAACTCATCATACGTAACGTGGAAGCCATCGATCTCAATAAAAGGTGGCCTTGTAGAAAAGAAAAGGCGATATAATTACCACAACCGATGTAAAATAAACAATGAACACATAATCAAAACCTACTAGAAGAAAGATGAGCAAAGTGCTAAACCAATAGAAGCTTGTTTCAACTGTTGAAAAATACACTTGCAACAATTAAATAAAGCTATGGCTACAACTACTTGAACACATATGAATGAAGTAGAGCTAGTTTTAATTTTTTATTTAAAAAATGAAGACTACAGAGGTGGCAAACAAGCAAAGGCTAACTGATCACTTAATGCAATAGGTATGAATGAAGTATGGAACAAAAAAAAGCTAGTTTCAACACATGAATAATGCATTCACAACAACTAAGCAAGCCTAATGCAACAGATATTGATAGCACATTAAACAGGGCATAAGTGTAGGACAAGTAAAAGTGAAAAAAGGTAGGGGGGTTGGGAGTGGGTAAACTCATGGTTGGCTTTCACCCTCTATCTTGAATCCCTAATCAAAAGCTCTTTTAGCCAAAAACTTGTTCCAAATTTCTTTGGTATCATCATCATCACCCTTGGGTCTTTTTTGCTTTAGCCCAAGGCCAACATAAATTATTTTCCTCTTTTTTTCTATTCCTTTTTTCAATTATGCTTGAGCCTGTTTGTCTGTCCTTGGAAGCCTCAATGGTGGTGTCCCTTGGACAAAAAATCAGGGCTGAAGTATATGGAAACATATGTACTGAAACATATATAGATAGCTACTACAACACATGAGGTAATACCAATGAAATAGTAGAAAATCAGGGCTAAAGTATATGAAAACATATGTACTGAAACATATATGGATAGCTACTGCAACACATCAGGTAGTACCAATAAAACAATAGAAAATCAGGACTAAAGTATATGGAAACATATGTACTGAAACATATATAGATAGCTACTGCAACACATGAGGTGGTGCTAATGAAACAGATTAGCAAAATTATTACAATGGGACTACAAAAGAATATAAGACAAAAAGGGGAAAAAGGATGTGCCAAACAAAGAAGCCATATTTGAACACATAAAATGAGATGGATGAAAAAATCAGAGTGTTTACCAATAGGCGTAGGGCTTTTGGATCTTTCCTAATAGATATCTTTGAACTCTGGTAAAAGGTCAAGATGGCGGACTAGAGGGGGGGTGAATAGTCTTTTCTAAAACTTAATCACGTCGGCTAACCGATACAAATGTGGAATTAAAACTATCGGTCTAGCCAAGACTATACCCTTCTATATATGTTCACTAGCACCTTGCAAAGATAACAATTATGCAACAAAGGTGCCGGGATAGCTAGAGGTCTCCTAATCAATTATAGGAGCAAGGTCACACAAACCTATGCCACTAGTACTTTAAGCTATGAGGGAGCTCCTACCTATGCTAGTAAGCAAAAGCACAAAGCAAACTAAGCTTACTAGCAATGCTCAATAACAAGGCAATCAATGCCTAATTAGAGAGCGCAAATACTTAGCTACACAAACTAAGCAATGTGACTAACAAGGTTACTAAAACCAAATTAGCCACGCAAGGGAGCTACTTCTATGCTACACAAGCAAGAAGGTAATTAGCAAGCTACACAAGCTATCTAATTATAAGAGCAACTACACAAGCTTAATATATGTAAAAGTAATTGCAAGCTTGTGTAAAGGGAAGCAAACCAACGGGAAGAAAAGGTTAACACGATGATTTTTCTCCCGAGGTTCACATGTTTGCCAACACGCTAGTCCCCGTTGTGTCGACCGCTCACTTGGTGGTTCAGTGGCTAATTAGCATCACCCACTAAGCCCGCATGTCGGGCGCCGCAAGAACCTACCCCGAAAGTGAGGGTAGCTCAATGACATGCTCAACTAGAGTTGCTCTTCGTGGCTCCCACGGGGCGAGCACAATACCCCTCACAAAGCACTTCTCCAGAGCGCCGCACAAGCTTCTTGCCACTACAAGAAATCCTTTAATCCATGATGGATTCTTCGTGATGAATTATAAGAACGTCACTAAGTAATTGAACACGTACCACTACCGGTTACTAAGGCCCATTCCAGCCCACTACCAGCGTTGGAGTATAAGAACAAAGGCAAACCCTAGCCCAATACTCCTCCCGGTCTCCCACAGCCGCACACTTCTCAGTCCTTCCATCCGCAGTCGATACTTCTCCCTCTGTCTCCTACCTCCCGATCCTCCATGAGTCGCTTAACTTCACTTACCACCACCCGGCCACTGCGTCCTCTCTCTCCTCAAACTCCCGAAACGGAGCAGTAGTAGTGTGGGGCTACGGCGGCACGGTGGCTGCTGGCGTCGTGGAGTAGTGGTGATGCGGAATAGCGAGCTAGGTTGCGGCGGCACGGAGCAGAGGTGGCGCAATGCTACGGTGGCACGGAGAAGCGGTGACGCTGTGGCGTGGGGCTGCAAATTGGGTGGCGCGTGGTGCTACTGGTTCAGCAAGAGGTCTAGCAAGGAGATTGATGACATCAGCGTAAGTGCCCACCCATCCGCTTCCCTCCTCATCCATCTACTGTGTGTGCCTCTTTGGAACTCAATTCTTTACCTGCAATGCTCAGCCTGCTCGAGGAACCGATGTTCTAGATCTGGCGTCTTGGTAGGTTCTGGATCTTGAGTCTTGGTTGATGAAGATCCTTATTCTTACAAAATATCAATAGGCAATACATAGAGTAATAGATGGTGAGGCTTCAATTTAATAGAGATCATAGGGGATAGAGAAGCTAGACATTCTAACTACATTGTAACAACCGTGCTTGTAAGCTCTACCTGAAGGTCAAATGAATGTGACAGGAGGTAGTAGTATGTTCATAGTATTTTGTCAGACTCCACCTACAAAATAATTATGTAGTTACTAACAATATTCTCTATTGATTTCTGAAAATGCAGAACTACTTGTTCAGTTGTTTTGTTTCATTACTTGTGTTTAGTAGTGAGGACAGAAAGAAAGAGTAGATCAGTAGATAGTTTACCATAGAAGAGAACAGAGTGCTTTGTTCAAATGTTGTCTTACTTGCTTATTGATATTTGTACTGTTTCTAAGCTAAAAACGAGCCAGATTTGTCTAGTCTTATAGTAGCTAAAGAAAATAAATAGCCTGTAGCATATCTTCATGTCACCTAAATAGATTTAAGTTCAGTTGGTGTATGAACCTATTGACAATTGTACTTACATGCTCATATGTGCTTGGAGGAAGCAGGCATGGCTTGGGCAGCAGCATGACATGGAAACCCTGTCAAAGAAAATCAAGAACAGGTTTGTTCTCTTTCTATTTGATTTCTGTGTTATATTTGATCAATCTGGGCCTGTGTTAAGAGCCACATGTTGTTCTGCTATATCTTTAATTCTTTGTTCATATCTTGACTTTGTAGCATTGCAAGGAGTGCTGATTTACTTTGCTATCTGTTTAATTCTTTTTTTTGCTATCTATTTATTTCTTAGCAGATTTACTTTGTACATTCTTTCAGAACAAACCATTTGTAGAATTGCAAAGAGTGCTGATTGACAGTTTGTAGGGAAACAAGCAGGTCGACATCAACATTCAGTAAAGGTGCAGCTCTCAACTTGTAATTAAATTCTGAGCCAATGCATATACAGGTTCCACATTACTGAATTCTGAGCAAATGCATATACATGTCCCACACTGAATTCATATGAATATTCCCTGCTACTTTGATCTGTACTAATTAGATTTCATGAGCTCTGTTTCTTCTGCTCTTGTGTAAACTATAGACCTGTAGACTAACTGCACATGGGATCTTTACATTTTCTTAATACATGAGCAATGGACTGCAGATTAGTATAACTTTATTACCAAATACCAATACTGCCCCTTCCTTTTTTTGTGCTTATTCACTACTAATTGCATTTGACTCTTTCTTATGTAGTGCCATTTAATTTGCTTGCAAGCAAATATCAAGTACAGATTTATCATTTTCTTCCCTTAGTTTCAGTAGCAGCATATTATCTTAAATTTTTGTACTTGAAATCAGCTGGCGGCTAGAATTTGGAAAGACAATGACCTGTATGCTTTCAAGATAAAGTTTCGAGCTTACACACCACCGGCTGCACTCTCAATTCTTAACTGTATTCTTTGAAAACAAAGCCACATGAACTGTTAGAATGATTAAATTAGAATGCTACCTACACAAGGTTATAACAAAACCATCTAAGTATATTTCAAACCAACCTAGATGGAACATATTGTTTTACTCATGCTTACATGAGAACAGGGAAGAGAGCTGATTTACATGTATAAAAAAAGAGAGGAGAACAAAAGGCCTTCAGATTTGTAATGATAGTCATAATGTGATAGCAATGGGATAGCAGATTCACTAATAGATTTACTTATACCTGTGATGTGTGGCGTTCAAATCTGAATGTGTCTAGTGTTTTTTATTAAATTATTACCAATCAACATATGTTCAAGCTAGGACTATAGTTTAAGTTTTTCAGAGATTGTGATTGCTGTAGAGACATTGGTGTGACTGTGATTAATTTCTGAGGCCACTCTCTTGGAAGTAGAATTAATTTTTTGTACTGTTTGTATAGTACACACATATTAATCTGTAGTTATTTTATTGATGATAATTTCTACTCTCTAGAAAGAAGGAAGCGACATTGCATAGGAAGGTCCAAGATGCAGCCTACAGAGTAGAAAGGTATGTACTGCCTCCATGATATTTTACCTCTGCAATTCAGAGCAACTGAAGCCATCAGCTAGACCACTGTTGGGCAGCATAAGCAGCAATTTAGCACTACATAGCTTAGCTCTTTTTTCTGCAGGTTTGAGCAGCAGCATTTTTATCTCATGATGTAGGGTAGTGTGGATTCACATAGGTGAAATGTCATGTTCAAGCTACAAGGTGAAACGGTGAATTAATTCTCATGTAATCATTAGCTAATGATCAGTTCCTTGCTTGTGTGATTATTCAAGCTTTATCTCTGGTCTGTAGCATTTATGTGCTGTTTTTCCTTTGCCAATTGACAATAGTAGTTGCTCCTGACCACATTGATTTGTATTTTGTTCTGCAGCTTGTTAGTTCTAGAAGCAGGTCTGCAGCAGGGAGATCAGTTCCTTGCTGTATGTATTTTTCAAACTGAAAACCTATAGGGTCACTATCAACTCTACCTTTCTAGATGTAGATGGGTTATTTTAGTTATTTGTTGGTTCAGTGGTTTACTTGTTGGTTCTAGGTTAGTTAGCTACCTCTGCATTTATCTTTCTGCCAGCTCTAAGACTTGTATGTTTTCCTAGGACACCATTGTTGTAGTTGGTAGAGCAAAAGTAATCGCTATTGGGATTGGTTCTTCCATTGAGATAAAAATTATGCACACCCATCAAATTGAACATATCAATTTGTTCATTCCAAACCAGCATTTGTTACTCTTAGATCATTATCTGTTGTTGCATTGTGAGATAGTGTTGAGGTAATTTTTTTTCCTAATGAATGGTCTGAGCGACTGAAAGAGTGCAATTAAGGTAGTCCAACGATGGTTTTTTGTTAGTCCAATGATGGCAATATAATATTTAAGAAACGTGATGGACTGAATAAAATAAAGCTGCAATCTCATATCATTCATGTCATATTTGTAGAAATGGGAAGTCTAGAAGAATTATTTGTTAGAGGGGATACTCTTTGTCCGACCATTTTTTCTTTAACTAGTTAATTTCATTTATTTAATAGTGGAAGCTATAATGGATGATCTTTTTTGTTGCTGCTCAATAGCACAAATTTTCCCTGGTGCCATCATTCTTGTTTGTATGATTTTTGTCCCATCGGTGGTCTTGCTGCGAGCTTCACAAGTATGCCAAATATCCTGCAGGTTGGCAAGATCGTTTATTGTTGTGGATAAGTCATATGTCCACGGCTGTCATCGCGTTCAACGCAATGCATCACGTCGAAGGATGAAGTACATGAAAGTTTATTATTTTTTCTATCATGTATATTGTATTTTTTAGCCTATAAGTTTGTATATGCTGAATCCATTATATACATCAACTCATTATTACCATTGTATACATCTATTCATTATTATATGAATAAATAAATGTCTATTGTATGATTGGTGTATCTTGTGATGAATGTTATTATACTATTGATGTGCTAAATACGTGGCAATTGGTTGTGATGTCAACATCCACGTCATTGTATAAATGATGATGTGGCTATTCAATCTATGACGGTTATATTCTATCACAAACATTGGGCTTGGGTTGGGCTAAGTGGGTCTCGGGCTGAGCTATGATGGTCTATAACCGTCATGGATTGTGTTAATCTATGATGGTTTTCAAATAACTGTCATGCACATCAATCCATGACGCTCAATACATGACAATACCTAAAACCATCATGGATGCTATTTTGTGACGGTTATTTAGCGATCGGTGACGGAATTGAACCATCATGTATTAATAGGTTTCTTGTAGTGTGCGGGCTTCCACGGAGACCACCACCAAGCCATCTAGGAGGTGGCAACCTCCAAGAGTAACAAGCACCACCGGCTTGCAACTCGATCACCTAGTGCCACTCGATGCTACCTCACGATGCAATCGCACTAGAATCGTTCTCTCACATAATCGGATGATCACTATCAAGTATGTGTGAGATGGAGGGCACCCAAGCACTCTCAAGCATGGACACAAAGTCCCCCAAGGTGCTTAGCACTTGCCATGGCTGAGGCACACTTCTATTTATAGCCCCATGGGCTAAACTTGCCGTTACCCCTTCACTGGGCAAGATTCGGGACGACCGGACGCTCCGGTCATGTTGACCGGACGCTAGACCTCGGCGTCCGGTCGTCCGCAGATAGCCACGTGTCCCAATTCCAACGATCATTTGCCTTGACCGGACGTAGAATCAACAACTGACCAGACGCTGAGCCTCCAGTGTTCGGTCGTTTCCAGTAAGGCACCGACCGTGATCGGACGTGTCCGGTCGCCTTCGATCGGACGTAGCCCCAGCGTCCGGTCACTCGACCGATGCAGCACTCTATCAGCCACCACTGACCGGATGCAGGACCCCAGTGTCTGGTCACCACGTGACCAGCGTCCAGTCCACTCTGTGAGACCCTGTCTTTTCTGTGTAGGGCGCCGGTGGCACCGTCAGACTGTCCGCACTCTATGGGCGGACACTCCGCCGGTGGAGTTTCTTCACCAAGTTGATCCACATCAACTCCAACTTCTTCTCCTTTGTAAATGTGCCAACACCACCATGTGTACACCACCATGTGTATGTGTGTTAGCATTTTCACAATCATTTCCCAAAGGATGTTAGCCACTCAACTTGCCACGTCACTCGATCCTAGCGATGATGCAAAGTTAGATCACTCGAGTGGCACTAGATGACCGATATGCAAACAAGTTTGCCCCTCTTGATAGTACGGCCATCTATCCTAAACTCGGTCACAAACTTCTCTACACACCTATGACCGGTGAAATGAAATGCCCTAGGTTATACCTTTGCCTTGCGCATTCCATTCCATCCCCTCCAATGTTGATGCAACACATGCACCAACATGATCAACAATGATATGATCCACTTCATATCATCACATGATCATATTGGTTCATCGATCTTGACATCACTTGCTTTTCACCGTTGCCTTCATCCATCGGCACCAAGTCTTGCTCAAGCTTCACCGCCACGCGGTCCATCACTCCAAAGCCTTTGACTTGCCCTTCACACTTGCAACCGGTCCATCAAGCCAAGTCTTGTCTTAATCTTCTCCACCTTGATCACATGACTCAATGTCATGTCTCATGTGCATTTAAGCTCCTTCATCATCACATGTGTGAGCTTTGCAACATCTCCAAGCCATTTTCACCTTCATGGCATATGTTGCTCACACACATGTACCTGTGGACTAATCACCTGTGCATCTCATATAAACACAATTAGTCCACCTAAGTTGTTACCCAATTACCAAAACCAAACAAGGACCTTTCATCTGGTTCATCAGGTTTGAATAGGTCAAATGAAGGAATATCATGTACATATGAAGGGACTGATGGCTTGCAAGGAATTGGACCACTTTTACTCTCCTCTGGTGGGATTGGTGGAGGGGAAGCAATTGGTCCTTTTGTACTCTCCTCTGGTGGGATTGGTGGAGAGGAAGGAACTGGACCTTTTGTGCTCTACTCTAGTGGGACTAGTGGAGGGGAAGGAATTGGACCTTTTGTACTCTCCTCTGGTCGGATTGGTGGAGGGGAAGGAGTTGGTTCATTTGTTCTGTCCTCTGGTGGGATTGGTGCACTAGAAGTACTTACATGTCATGTACTCTCTAGTGGGCTAGATGGTTTTTTGGGTGACTCAGTAGGTGAAGCTGTTGGATCTTGTGGAGGATGCACATTGGTGTTGTCATTGAAAGGTTTCTTTAGCTGGCTCATCTTACTTGCCAAATCAGCAACATCATTTAGATGTTTGTTCAGATGGATCAACTTAGAAGCCAACTTAGCACCATGCTTTGCCATGATCACATTTCCTTGCTCTTTCATTGCTTGCACAAGCTCATCAAAATCTTTCTCCACCAAAGAATTATGCTAAGCCAATAGAACTTGGTATTCTTCAGGAAGGGACTACAATAAAATAATATATGCAATGTCAAACATAGGAAATTGCAAACATATATATACATATATATTTGCACAAATATAAAATAGGGTCACTGACACATGTAGCAAATGACACAGCAACATATGAAGTAGAGTAAATGAAACATGGGAAAAATTACACTGCAACATATGAACGCACATTGTGCAACATGTATGGAAATTATGAGATGGTTTTGACAAAATCACCTCAATGGCAACCGCAGGAGTATCAACTGGATGGTGGCTGGAAGTGCCTAGGCAATCCAACCAGTCCTTAAGACTTGGCTGTACGGGCTCTTCTTCTTCTTTAGGCATTGGCGGTGGGGGTGGCCCCATGGCCTCTTCTTTAGGATTTAGCGGTGGAGGTGGAATGTAACCAGTCATGGGCACTGGGGTAGGGTAGAGGCTGGTCTTTTGGAACTAACAATGAATGATGATATATTATGTCAAGAAATAATGTAATGACTAAAGATGAATGAAGATAAAAAACATAAAACTCATAGGTTGCCGCCCATATGTATTAAGCTGCAGCCTACTCCTATCAACACTTTCAACGAATTTAAAGTCATTGTTGGTGACATGGCAAATGCGTGGGATAGAATAATTGATCTTGTGAGGTATGTCAAGGTGGTCCATGTACGCAATCTACATACTACAAAAAAACATGAAGGCCCGACATTTAGGAAATCAGGGCTGCAGTATATGGAAACACATGTAATGAAACATGTATAGATAGCTACTACAACACATGAGGTAGTAGCAACAAAATAGTAGCACCTTCAACTTTAGGATCATGGGTCTGGTACTTTTGGACTTGATTCATCAACTCATCAAGGATGTGCCTAGCTCAGTCAAATGATTTGATTTTAGAGACATCCTGTAAGTTGTACAAGTACCGTGGGGTGGTTGCATTATCTATTCCGGGGTAGAGTATAGACCCAAAGGCAAACAACATGAATGCCCTCATAAAAGAGTCTTTGTCCTTAGGTTTAGTCAACACCTCCATGCACTTGGGCCACTTCCCTTTGAATCCATCCATAAAAGGCTCCCGAATCTTCTGGAATGCTTCATATTGATTGACAGTGGAAGTAAGCTTAATAGGCTCTTCTCCACTAGGCACACCAAGAATGTTGCAAACAAGCTGCTTGTCAAATACAATGACTTTATGTTTGAGCCTAAACTCTCTCAAATCAACATCAATGTGCTTCATGATCCATGCAACAAGCTTCATAGGGATGGAAAACTCAGACATGGCAAGTAAAGCACAAAAATCAGCCTCTTCAATCCACCCTATCTGATCTTGACTGAACTCGTGGTCACGGATCCTGTGGACTGAAAATCTTGTTGTGAAGGGGTCGCCATTGCCTTTGCCTTTGGTTTTGGGAGCATTAATTCCTGCGTAAAAAAGACAAAGAAACATCATATTAAAATCAAATCCAAAAATTGGGGTACACAGATCATAATAATGTATAAAAAAGTAGACACAAGTTGCAACATGTTCCAACAAGCAGGTGGACAGCATAGATGTGCTGATAACACATCACATTTAAAAAATAAAAACATGCCAATATATAGATGCCCTATAGCTGATTGTTGCAAAAAATATATGTGAAGAAGGCATGAAGCACTGGACATATCATGGTGAAACAACGTAGGACAGTATAATGAAACATGTTCAAAGTTTTTATCCAACACTAACCCTAGCAGGAATCAACGTACATTTGATTATATATGATAAACAGAAAATCCATTGGAGATGTAGTAAAGAGTAATGGCATGTCTGATCTTAAGATTTCAATTATATTCCTTCGATATCTACAGTCATTGGACATATGCATCTACTGCGTTGCAAGCACCACCAACATACATTGAAAACACTATCATCCTATGTATTACATTTATGAATTCTAAAAATGTCCATATGAGATGCTTCAGGTACCCAGGAGCTACATGTTCGACGTCATACCTTCCTGGTTTAGGACCTTCTTCATTATAGATTTCTTCATAGAGATGTTGCTCCATCCTTTGCTCCAAGATGCTTATCCTGCCTTGTTGTTGGGGACCTTGCTCACTGTTAGACCCCCTCATGCCCTGCTGTTGGGGACCTTCCTCACTGCCAGATGCCTATGACCACATCCCCGCCCAACATCTGCCTCCTCGTCGGTGCTACTAGGCGAGTCACCCGTAGTGGGCAACACATCTCGGCCGGATCTTGTATGCATCACTCGGAACTGGTGTTTGGTTGTGGTAGAGAAGGAGGAGTGGGCGGGAGGTAGGCAACCGGCATCGTACCTGCACCGCTAGGGTTGGGGTGACAGGCAACCGTCGCAATCTCTATGAAGGCGGGTCGTGTGATGCAGGTAGTCACAGTGGGAGAATGGGACTATGGAGGTGATCAGCGAAGGTTGGGGCAGAGTGGAGCAGCATGGTGGACCGGGCACGGTAGGCAGACACCGTAGTGGGGGCATACGATGAGCGGGAAAGGCAGGCGGTGCGGTGGAGGAGGGCAACGCGCTAGAGGCTGGCGGTGTGCTAGAGGCGGGTGGCGCGGTGGAGGCCAGCGTGGTGGGCGGATGGTGTAGTGGAAGCACCTTATGACGCGATGGGGGATTCCACGGCGAGGTGGACGCGGACGCGACCGTGGTCGGGTGAGGGGAAATGCCAATTCAGAAACTCGTCACGAGTGGGGAACAACTGATGCCATTGCATGAGGTTGTCTGGGCCGCCTGTCCGAAAGCCCACCAAGGAGGCTGCAGGCCTAGCGAGGAGGCGTCTGGACGGCTGCGCTTCGGCTGGATGCCTTACATCAAGCATTTCCATTCCACAAGTAGATTTATTGATGTAGCTGAAGCTATTTTGTTTAGGGCTATAGTTTCACTTCTTGAATCTTCGAAGGAGTGATTTTGATAGGGAGCAAGGTGCAGACAAGGTAAGAATCAATTCTGAAATGATTTCGGTGTCAAATGAGGGTGCGTTTGGTAGGGATACAAATTTTTGTAGAAACGTTTCATATCTTCATTCTTTCGAGAAATGTTTCTGGTGATGAATCAGAATCACCTTGTAAAACTATTTGGATGCTAGGCTGGATTCTGATAAAAAATAATTTTTTTACAAAAAAACATATAAATACAAATATTCTTTAAAAATTCAAAACTTTTGTGGGCAAAGAACAACTTAAATACAACATATTTTAACTTATTTCACTTAAGAAGAACTAACTAAAAAATTATTGTTGCTAATGTGAAAGAAGGCGTCTCTCCAAGCTAGGCATAAAAACGAGAAATGTTTCTAGTGATTCTTGAGTGAAACATTTTTAATCTAAACTCGATTGGCAGCGATTCTACTAATTCTCGCTAAGAATCCAAAATGTTTCGAATTAACAAACGGGGCTGAATGGGAAGATTTCCAGATATTTGTTAAATAAATTCTGATGATATAGTAGATTTTTTAATTTCTTTATTTATTTATTTTTTTCTTTTTCTATTCTCCCTTATCATGTACTCCCCCGTCCCATAAAAAGAGTCATTCTCGTTTCCCAAGGAGTCAACTATCTTTAACTTTGACTAAATATATAACAAAATATGACTATTTATTGTACATAATTAGTATCATTGATAGATCTCTGAATATATTTTCCTAATAAACTTATTTGGTGATACAAATTTTGCTAATATTGGCAAGAGGTGTCACCTAGATCTCTCTACTTTTAAATGCTATTTCTGAGTCCATGAAAAAAAGGTGACAAGAAAAAATAAAACAAAAATATATTCCACCTGACATGTGGGTCCCACATGTAGGGGTCACGTCGATGCAAAGCCATCGTACCACGTCAGCGTGCAGAGCGGGTTAGGACCTGTTTGGACCTAGATGATACCCAAAGCCAAGTTTATGGACCCAGAAATAACATTAGAGAGTAGATGGATCTAGGTGACACCCCTTGCCAAGTTGAAGGCCCGGCCTTACATGTAGGGGCCACGTCAATGCATAGTCAGCGTGCCACATCAGTGTACAGAGCATGTTAAGACCCGTTTGGACCTAGATGATACCCAAAGTCAAGTTCATGACCTAGAAATAACATTTCAAGAGTAGAGGGACTTAGGTGACACCTTTTGTCAAGTTAAAGAACCAGTCTTAAATTTTTTTTCTGCCCGGTAGAAGTCTTGGTATACTGGTTGTGATAGTAGCATCATCTCTAGACCCTTTGTTGTCATATCTCCTTGTTTAGCTATTTGTGACAACAACAATGTTTGTTGCAACTTGAGAATTGACCTGTTAATTGGGCATGCAACAACTGCCTCTCCCTTGTAGCAACCATCAATTTGTTTTGCATTTTTAAGTAGACCCAGCCCCAGCCCAAGCTCCATGCGCTTCCAGATCTTCTCATTGTGGAAGCAGGACTCCATCCATGAACTGATTGGTGGGGATTTTTTTATTTTTAACACATTTTTAAACTATTTTTAAAACGGACATTGTTTATTTTTTTCAAAACTAACACTTTTGGACGCGCCTGTTTGCACGGCGTGGCTAATTCACGCTGCCGCGCCTCACTTGGCCACCCGTCACGGCACGGCAGGTCTACCGCGCCATGCATCACGCGCGCGGGGCTACCGTACCACACATCACGGTGTGGTAGCCCCTTGTACCCGGCCTCACTTCCCTTTCTCTCTCTCTTTGTCTCACTTGGCCACCACCACGCCGCGCCCCGCCCAGCGTGCCCCGCCACCCCCACCCAGCGTCGCCGCGCTGCCACCACGCCTCGCCCAGCGCACCCGCGCCCGACATGCCACACCACGCCCTGCCATGGCCCTGCCTACCCAGCGAGCCCACGGCCACCACGCCCGCCGTGCCCCACCCGGCGCTCCCACCCGTCGCGACCCTGGGCGCCACGCCCCCATCGTGCCCACCGCCGTGTACCAGTCCTCCCTGACTCCATCTCCATCTGCCCCTATCTCGTTGCCTCCCTTACTTCCACCGCCACCCCTCCATCTCCCCACTGCCGCGCACCGCCCATCCCCATCATCGTCCTCCAGAAGGGGGATTGCCGTCGGCCGGCTGACCGTTGCCGCCACGCTCCAGAAGTAGGCCGCTGCCGACCGGCCATTGCTGTCGGTGGCCATCTCATTTCCATTGGTGGATTGTGGTGACCCATAATCTTTGTCGAGGTAATGCTCTTCTGCATCTCTGTCAATTTTTTTTGTTAGGGTTAGGATTCAAATTTAGTTTGACTGGATAGATATTTATATAATTCGTTAGCAAAGATATTTAGTGAAGTTAGTAAATATAAGTTATGTATAGTTTTGCAGTTAGCTAGATATGTATAATTAGTAAAGTTACTTAGTATAGTAAGTATATGTATTAATATTAGTGTGTTTAGTGTAGTTAGTTAGTATTGTTAGTTAGAATTGTTGGTATAGGTATTAATATTAGATTAGTTAGTATAGTTAGTTAGTATAGGCATAGTCGGTTAGTTAGTACGCATGACGATTTTGATGACCTAATGAAGTTTCTGAAACGCTTTTGTAGATGGATTGTTGTGTTAGAGTTTTCTATGGAGGAAGTGTTAGGAGAGAAGATGGTATGTTTGAGGATATGGAAGAAGAATCGGAATGGTACAATAGGGTGCCCTGACGATTCGTTGGGGTAGTTGGGAGGAAGCGTACAATAGGGTGCCCCGCGTCTTATGTGCAATGCATTACTACAACCCTGGCTTGAAATGGTTTGTGGACACCGAAGGGATGTATTTTTGGGACCCGTTGAGGCATGTCCTCTATCGTGTGTTCTGGTCATTCGCGCAAACGGAACATGCATTCTAGTTTTGTCAGCCAGTCGTACTTGATGGCACTTTCCTGACAGGAAAGTATAGGGGCACCTTAATGATGGCTATTGTTGTTGATCCTGAGGACCAGATAGTACCCATGGCTTTTGCTTTGGCAGAGGGAGAGAACAATGAATCATGGTCATAGTTCATGCGGCTTCTACGTGTACATGTGCTTGGCCCATCTCGCACTATATGTTTGATCTTGGACCGTCACCCAGGGCTTCTTAATGCTGCAGCTGAGCATATAAATGGGTTCTCGCATCTAGTGCACAGATGGTGCATGAGACACTTTGCCGCTAATTTTTGGCGGCATTAGAGGAAGAAGGAGGTATGTGACAAGGTAAAGGCTCTATGTTGTGTACGTACAGAGCACCAGTTCAAAGAGACAAAGAGAGAACTAGACAAGATGCTAAATGAAGCGGGAAAGGCCTGGTTAGAGGCGCAAATGGAACAGAAGGCTCAGTGGGCATTAGCATATGATGAGGGGGGTTTAGGTATGGCATCATGACCACTAATTCCTTGGAGTCTTTCAATCGTGTATTCATCAGAGTTCTATCGTTGCCTGTGTCTAAAATTGTTGAGTTCTCCTTTCATAAGTGCAACAAATATTTTGTCAAGAGGTGGAAACTTGCGCAGAGGAATATAGCTGAGAAGGGGCATTTTGGAAAGGCCGGAGCAGAACATTTGAAGGAGGCCAAGGAATTGGCCAAGCAGCACACCGCCGAGCCGTATGGACCCTGCCGCCATATCTTTAGTGTACGAGGAAAGGGTGGCACAAGCTTGAGCGGTGAACATTATGGTGGATAAAACTACCGAGTTGATCTTGAAAAAGTAGAGTGTGGTTGCAATGTCCCTCGGATCATGCATGCCCCTTGCTCTCATATGATCATGACATGTAGGGTTCGCGGGTATAACTATGAGGATCTACCATATATGTCACCCTTGTATCTCCGTTCGAACACCGTTAGTATTTGGGAGAGGAGCTTCGAGCCATACCTTGACCTGACACAGTGGCCACCTTATCATGGTTATGACTACGTGTCGCATTCGGATCTAATAAAGGTAGGCAAGGGTAGGAGGAAGAAGTAGCAACTCAAGGGGAACATGGACGCTATGAGAGGGTACGACGAAGACATGTATGGAGGGGGAGACTTCAACGAGACCCATGGCAGGAATATTTGCTCTATTTGCAAAGAACCTGGTCACAAGGCTAACAGGCATAGAAGACAAGGGCAGTAGGTGCATATAGCATACATTTTATTATATTAATGTTAATTGTTTGCTATGCTATTTAAAACTACTATGTTAGTACATTGGAACCTTGGAGCTATGTTTATTATGATATATGTTTATTCTCTAATTTTGCATAATAGTTTATTCCTTTTACATTTACTTTGTTTTTATGCACTAATGTTCTATCATATTATAATACTCTTAATGTTTGTTCTAACATATCCATTTCAAATTTGAACCAGGATGGGGGATCATCATCCGCAGTACCCCATTCTTGAGGTGCACTATGACAAGGACCACCGAGCCAAGCGTGTGTCGGAGCTTCAGGAGGACTTGGTACCTCTTAGAATAATTTTTGTAGCTTTAGAATAGACTTAGCATAAGGGTAGTTAAATGCTCTTTGTTTTAAATATACATTAAATCATTAGTAGAAATAGACATATATCCTTCATTTGTAAAGCTAGGTGTTTGTTAGTTGAACCCAACACTTTACTTGATGAAGATGATAGTTAGCTTAGTATCTTAGTCATTAGAGTTAGCTTAGTAGCATGGTATATGTATTGTTATTTTAAGAGTTGTTGTCGTAATACTAAGTGTTGTATCATCATCGCATGTATGTAAAGAACGAGTTGGCGGAGATCGTGACCATCAGAGATCACAAGTCTGAGGAGGCGATCGAGGAGAGGAGATCCTCATGCAGGAGGAGGTCCTTGAGCCACCACTGACTGACTGAGCTGACACCTCGCCTACCCATGGCAAGCCTCGGTGCATAACCCTTATTTTGAATAATCACTAAATATATATATGTGACGTGCATTTACGTTACATGCTTATTGTTGAAACCATATGCATAGATACCTACCTATGAGTCCTACTAGCTTAGGTCGAGTAGCTGCTATGCTTAGGTTTTTCAGTAGCATGAGTAACCTGCCATTACTCACAATAGGTGATTTTATTATCACTCTCATGATAAAATGGTGAAAGAAAATGGAGACCAGGCAGGGATATGGTATGGGTATTAGTGGGTGTAAGAGGTTGTGTCTCGTGGCCAACAGGACATAGCTTGGTTACACTATTTTCCCTGTCTGTGTCGGTTAAGGACCGGTCGTTGCATCAGATTTTAGTCAGGTCGTAGACTTATTATCCTGAGCACATACTTGTTTATGGGAGAAGGGAAGGCTCGTTGCATCTTGTCATGGGTTCTGGCTCTTTCTGGACCGACTGATTGAAGGTGGGGATGGTGGAGGTCTAAGCACCACACTGAGTCTAGGACTCAGGTGTGGGGGCTTGGAGTCCAAGTTTGGACATGGACCTAGATTCCTCGATAGGAGAGTGGTGGGTTGGTCCTGCTTGTGCCTGGGGTACAAGCGGGGCATGTGTTTCAAGGTACCCAGCTGGGCTACATTGATTCATGAATCGCCATATAATACGGTATGACTTATCTATGATCTAGCACCATAGTAAGAACTGGAAGATAAAAGATGGTGAAATAGATCTGATTGCTCAACTCTTGCTTGAAAGTAAAACCGATGCTTACATAGAATGGTTAGATAATGAACTAATCATGATTGCTAATAAGAAATATACATAAGGTTTTACTACTAGTAAGGCTTTTCGCAAAAAGGAAACCCAACAAACCATAAAGCTTATCATATCCTTTGGAGTCAGGAAATTATTCCCACTAGTCAGGTAAGTCATGCGAGTACATTGTGTACTCAGGGTTTATTTACCCCTATTGCAGGTGTAGCTTGAGGAGTAGCTGTTGTGTGGAGGATTCTTCTGGTGGGCATAGACATATCCTCGTATCTTATCATTAGAAGTTTATTTCCATTCCGCTGTTTAAATTCCGCACTCTGAACTTGGTATTGTAATAATGTATTTCTGAGAACTCTTGTTGTATGAAATGGACTAAGTATTATAAACTCGTTCTCATTATTAGATCCTGTAGAAAAACATGGACTGTTCGAGTTCTCCCTTGGGGTGTGCTCGATGGAACCATCCGATGTAGCTCACTTTCGAGGTGCTTAGTGTCTGGTGGAAGACAAGCGCCTTCGCAAGCGTGCTATTTTGAGCGGTTCTGCCATAGTAATCGACCATGTTGAATTGGAAGTAGCGGTCTATTGCAAGTACCTGAATCATATGTTGCAAGTACCTGAATCATATGTTACATCTAAAAAATGTGGTCATGAAATAGCATAATTTCACTACTATTACATCTAAAATGCTCTAATGAAATAGCCGAGTCTCACTACTATTATATCTAAAAAATGTGGTCACGAAACAATAAAAATTCACTTACATATGAAATGCTCTAATGAAACAGTCGAGTCTCACTACTGTTACATCTAAAATCCTCTAATGAAACAGCATAAATTCACTACTGTTACATCTGAAATGCTCTAATGAAACAACGGAGTTTTACATCTGAAAAATGTGGCCATGCAACAGCAAAGGTTGACTACTGTTACATCTAAAATGCTCTAATAAAACAGCCGAGCCTCACTACTGTTACATATGAAATTGTGAATATGCAAAAGTAAAGGTTGACTACTAGATCGTGCATATGGTCAACATTGTTGCAAAAATGGACAAACATTGATAAGCATGGACCAATAGAAAAAGAAATATTGCAACACAAGCTAAAGAACTAACCAATATTTTTAGAAAGATGTTCACGTCACACAACATTGCAACACTAGCAGACTTTAATTGCTACCAAAAGTAGATCAACATCATGCCAGGATGTTTCTAGGGTATGATGACCTAAGATCATAAGCATTCACATATTGCCACATAGCATAATAGGACTCCACTCCATATTTACAAGAATTCTAGTGTTTTAATGCACATCGTTCTCCTGACACCTCCTAAGGTACATAGCATCAACTTGATCAGGTCTCCTCAGCATCATACTTCTTCATAAAGTCATCTAGCTTAACCATATTACGTGCTGATAGAAGGAGTAGCGCAGCAGCATGCTTCCTGTACTCTAGCACCGACTACTAGGCAGAGAGATAATGAAAAAAAGAAAGGAGAGCAAAACTGAGCAAGCATATTTACAGACAAAATAGGAGTTGCAATAAGAAAATTTTTGAATGAAAACACATACTTGCTCAAGTGATGAATCCACCATCTCCTTGCCATTCCAGGCATCCATATAATCCATTGTTAGTATTTGGGAGAGGAGCTTCGAGCCATACCTTGACCCGACACAGTGGCCACCTTATCATGGTTATGACTATGTGTCGCATCCGGATCTAATAAAGGTAGGCAAGGGTAGGAGGAAGAAGTAGCGACTCAAGGGGAACATGGACGCTATGAGAGGGTACGATGAAGACATGTATGGAGGGGGGGAGACTTCAACGAGACCCGTGGCAGGAATATTTGCTCTGTTTGCAAAGAACCTGGTCACAAGGCTAACAGGCATAGAAGACAAGGGCAGTAGGTGCATATAGCATACATTTTATTATATTAATGTTAATTGTTTGCTATGCTATTTAAAACTACTATGTTAGTACATTGGAACCTTGGAGCTATGTTTATTATGATATATGTTTATTCTCTAATTTTGCATAATAGTTTATTCCTTTTACATTTACTTTGTTTTTATGCACTAATGTTCCATCATATTATAGTACTCTTAATGTTTGTTCTAACATATCCATTTCAAATTTGAACCAGGATGGGGGATCATCATCCATAGTACCCCATTCTTGAGGTGCACTACGACAAGGACCACCGAGCCAAGCATGTGTCGGAGCTTCAGGAGGACTTGGTACCTCTTAGACTATGCATGCACTAGCCACACTGCTAGGATGAGCGATACCAGCCGTACATACAGCGTGTCGGCTTCCTTGAGATCGTCTGGGTCTTCAACACTGGGCTATCGATCCTCGACCCTGCACTTCTCACTGCTACTATCGATAGGTATGATTTGATACACGTTTGTGATAGTACAAAGCATTGATTTGTCTCATTGTTTGAATTAAAAAAACTTTTTGTATTGAATTAAAAAACAACAGGTGGAGGCCAGAGACCCACACCTTCCACCTTTCGTGCGGCGAGTTGACTATCACGATGCAGGACATGAAGATGATTCTGTGTCTGCGGTTGGGGGGTCTTCTAGTGACTAGGATCCTTGATAATGATCATTGGATGGACTTGGTGGAGCAGTTTTGTGGCAGAAGACCACCCGAGGACAAGGATGCTAAGAGAGCAAAGTAAGAATTTCTACATTCCAAACATTTACCATTTTGACACCAGCACATATTCTGCAAATTATTTTGCTATTTACATGGAGGGTGTAGTACATAACTTTTATGATGCGTATTGTCTTTGTCTAGTTTAATGTTTGTTTTTGTCCCCTCAGCTCTCATGTAACATCCGGTGTCAGCTCTAATTTAATGTTTGTAAAATATTTCAGGAAAACATTCGGTGTCAGTTTGAGCTGGATAATAGAAAACTTCGGGGCACCGCTGCACCCAAATGCTCTAGAGCAGAGGATCGAGAGGTATGCTAGGGTGTGGCTATGGCACTTCTTAGGCATCTTCCTATTTCCCAACACGTCGGGTAACACCACATTCGCACTTGACTGGAGATGCTTTGTAAATTAACCTTTCTTTTTTCTTTTCCTTTGCCTTTGGTGGCTCTAGCCATTAATTCTTAGGACCGTAGAGCCACTCATTGAAACGACACTTCACAAATCCATAACGCTACAAGAGAATACATTAGTACACGCACACATATAGAGATAAACATTTAAACAGATACACTTTCTACTTACTTCGTGTTTGTTCAGACACACAAACTCAAATATATTCTCAGGGTTTATCACAGCTCGATCTCCGCATTCGCACATAGGAGGTTCCTCGAGTCGTCTAACTATGGCTAGGTGCTTCTCCTTAGCTGTCATTGGTGGGGGTTAGGGGGGGTGGACCCCATCGCTTAAAGTGCTCACGTGGATGTCTCCCTCTACACCAATCGTCAAAAAGGAGGTACATAGGGTCAAACTTGTCTGCACCGTCGATCCACTGAAAGAAAAAGCACCTCTCATGGGCCTACACAACAAGATTCCAACAAAATATTAGTAGCCTACTTACACAAATGGAGAAAAAAGATAGCGGAAATAATTACTTACATTAAAACAACTGCATGTGTAGAAGCAACGCGTCGCTGTGTCTGGATGTCTCGATTGAAACACGTCGGTCGGGAAACCACAGTCACAGTTAGGGACAGGGAGGTCAGGAGGGATGAGGCATCTTTTTTTTCGAACTACGCAGGAGAGCAGCGCGTTATTTCATTAAGGTAGAAATAAAATACACGAGTCTAAATAGACCCTACTCAAGTACAAAACACCACCAACACACACCCATTCACTTAACTAAAACAGGCGCGCCACAAACTAAATTCTTGTCGACCAGACAAAAACCACCTGCCTTATACCCCCACGGCCGGCTCCCTGACCAAGAGTTCCTGGAGCTTTCTTGCTCCAGCCCTGCACCAAAGATTGCTCTCAGTGCTGACAGCCCTAAGAACCTCCTAGATGCTTGGCGTGGCATTTTCAAACACACATGAGTTACGGTGCTTCCACACCTCCCAGGCTATCAAAATTATCAGGGAGTTGAGACCCTTCCGTTCTGCCTTGGGCACTGACGATATTGCCTTCCACCACCATTTAGAGAAACGAGATGCTGTAGGTTCTGGCGATAGAGAACTGAGACCCAAGTATTGGAAGATTCGAGCCCATAATTGACGAGTGAATACACAACCAACCAGGATATGATGAATAGTCTCCTCAGCTTGATCACACAAAGGGCAAGCCTCAGGCTGGGGCAATCCCCTCTTCGCAAGGCGATCGGCCGTCCAACACCGATTGTGGAAAACCAACCAGATAAAAATTTGCAACGAGGAGGCGCCCAGCTTTTCCAAATTCTTCTCCAAGGACCAAACCTGATGGCTCCCACAAAGAAGGCAGCATAAGCTGATTTACTTGTGTATAAACCAGATTGGGCTAGCTTCCAAGTAAATTGATCTGGAACCTGTTGCTGCAGAAAAATTCCATCCACCAAGTCCCAGAGCTGCAGGTACTCGATGAGGGCTGGTACAGTGCGAGCTCCCCTGATGTCATCTACCCATTTTCTGTTCTGGAGTGCCTGAGCAATAGTACGTCTCTTGGCTGTACGTTTGGGGACAACATTAAACAGGTTGGGGGCCAACTCAGTCAAGGTGTGACCGTTTAACCATCTATCTGTCTAGAATCGAATTTTCTCACCATTTCCTACTATGGCATCTACTGCAATATTGAAGAGGGCCTGAGCCTTGCAGGAGACTTGTACTGGTGGATCAGTTTTCTCGAGGACGACCCTGTTTTCGCCAAAACTCCTCCCGATATATTTCTTGCATCTAACAAAACGGTGCAAACTCTATCTTAGATGCAAACATGAAAACTATTTAAAAACTATACTTTGTTCAGTAAAAAATAAAATTGAGTACATCAACAGTGTGTCCATATATTTATTCACATATAAAAGTTGAGATGCAAACTCAAACAAGCAAAATTCATATAAAAATTGACCTTAGAATACATGGTAATCATAATTCTAACTAACCAATTAACCTTAACATTGGCAATCCTAATCATAATCCTTCAATCCAACGTTCTAACGAACTCATATTTTCCTTCATACCCTAATTACTCATTCAAATCCTTCGATCCACCGTAAAGGCCGAGGAGGAGCTTCATTACCTTGACAAGGCCGAGGAGGAGCTTCGGGGAAGGTAGGGAGGGGGCGGCAAGGGAGGGAAATTCGGCGGCCGGTCGTGGGGGAGCCGGGAGGCAATGGCGCGGTAGATGGCGCAGCGGTGCGGGCTGGGAGGCGCGGCGGTGGGGCTGGGCGGCATGGAGGCGGCTATTGTGCAGCGCGGAGTGAAATAGAGAGGAAGGAAAGGGACTGGGCCACGGGCCTCTATTTAGCTCTGCCGCGCCCTGACGGGTGGCACGTCACAGCCGGGCCTTGATCGGTGGCACGGCAAGGCCTGCCACGTCAGCGACCAGCAGGGCGGGACGTTGCCACGTACGCACCCTTGTCGTGCTGCCATGCATGACGTGACAGAGTTGTTTTGCCGCGCCGTGCAAACAGACGCGTCCAAAAGTGTTAGTTTTGAAAAAAAAATTAAACAGTGTCAGTTTTAAAAATAATTTAAAAAATATGTTAAAAATAAAAAAAATCTTGGTGGAGCTAGTAGTACCAAACTACCAATAATGGCTCAGCCTCTTCGCTTGAGCCAGAGCTTATCAGCTATGATACAGTATTTTTCTCTCACACCAAACCAGCATCAGCCGGATTTATCAGCTCAGAAACCAACCAACGAACAAGTAACTACACTTGTGCAAGATAGATGAATAATGATGGCCATGGCATTGGGCCCTGTTTAGTTCCACCCAGAAACACCAAATTTTTCAAGATTCTCCGTCACATCAAATCTTTGGACGCATGCATGAAGCATTAAATATAAATAAAAAATAAAATTAATTACACAGTTTAGACGAAATCCACGAGACGAATCTTTTAAGCCTAATTAGACTATGATTGGACACTAATTGCCAAATAACAATGAAAACGCTACAGTAACGTTTTGCAAAAAAATTTGGCATCCAAACTGGCCCTTGGTTATAGTGTATCTCTACCTCCCTTGCCAGAACTTTCATTTGCGCAGGCGCCAGACATGGCTGTAGCATAGGCATCTCGAGTTCTCGACACCTCTGCAACAACCAAGTAACATGAACAATTTTATCCTAGCTCTACTAAGTGTGCGAAAATCCTGCAAAGCAATTTCCTCAAACAAGTATAGTGGCTCTGCAGTAAGCATGTACTGACCATTTTGCTCTTGCTATCTAGAAGGCAGTATTTCAGAAGTAGTGGAGTGGAGACTGGCTTCGTTGGAACATGGCACAGCATCAAATACTTTTGCAGGCATCATGACAGGTAGGTTGGTTGCAAAGTGACGCAACCTCTTGCTTGACACTGTCTGGCGTCCAACACCTGGAACGTGTGACAGTCTGGTAGTCGATGGTGGCGATGGGGATGATCCGAGCAACTGCCTGGCAAGGAGTGTACTCCAAAGAAACCGTTGACAGTGCCGAGGATGTTGCCGCAGACACCAGAACGCGAGTAGCATTGTAGGAACCTGGCATCGAACACTTGGTGTGCGCCATCAGAGAAAGCTCGGGTGCTGCAACAGGGTTGGTGATGGTTGCTTCTGGTGCTAGCGTAGAGGTGGAGGAAGCCAATGAGGATGCCGTGGTCATGGTTGCCAGCTTGCCGGAGGCTGATCCAGTGAGGTCATGGTCGGTGGCAGCGTTGATCGTGGATGCGGATTTCGCCACCCGCTGCACCGTGGCCAGGCACTCACGAACCACGTCGTGTCTTCCGCTTGCTCTCCAAAGCAACCAAGAGCATAGCTAGCTGCTCGTCAGTCACCATGGCTACTACTGCTGGTGGTGGGGATTAAATGACTCTGATATAAGCGACCGGAGCATCTTACAAAGGAGGTGGTATACTAGAGGAAGAAGAAGAGGTTGAGGTGGTATACTCTTGTGAAATTTGGGAATATTTTCTGCTGCTGTACACTCTGTTGCCTTTGTAATTGATGGCGATATGTCAACAGGTTCTTAGATAGGATTACATGGATTTTTCGTGGGAACTAAACTACTCCAAAACTATCAGTTGTTCATTCTTTACTATGTACACATCTGGTTCAAGAGGCCTACAAAGAGAGCATTATACATTATTCTTAAGAAGAAGAGGTAATGATGAATCCATCCAAAGGTATGGTACCTTCTAAACCGAATTAATCGGAAATACCAAGAACTACAAACAGCAGCCACTGTGAAACATTTTTCCATTCAGACTCGTCCTATTACTTGCACCTGCATTCCTTGCTTTTTTACAACTCTTTGACAATGCACTTCTCACATTCTGCACTCTGCCCTCTCCAGACCTCAGCTAGTCAGCTGCATGTGTTGTCTGTCAGCCTAGGAAAATAATCGAAATTGCTAGTATCAGTCAGTTTGCTAGCTCTCCCTCACCGGGGTGATCCCTGCCATGCGGAGGAAGGTTCATCTCCATCCATGCTCCAGCTGCTGATGCTGTCGGTATGTTTCTAAGACTGAACAATTTCAATTGAATCCAGATAAATCCATATCATCTACTTTTTGAATCCATATCATCTACTCCTCTCAACCATTTTGCAGAGGCACCCGGGCATCGGATTTGAGTAGAAGTATTCCTCCTGCCTTGGACTTGCACCTCGCAATCTCTCATACGGACCTCCGAGTCTATTCTCATGGTGCTTCCTCACCACAATCTGGAACTCACTCCAGGACATAGAACCTTCATCCAGCTTGTCAATAAGCTCCACAAACTTCAGCCTACAAACAAAAGAAAAATGTTTCATCAGGTTCTAGAATCAAGATCTAACGTCGTCTCTGAAACGTGTAAATTTGGCGAGATTGTGGGGATTGTACTATCTTCAGGCAAATTTCTGCATTCCAAACTATATATTCTAGGGAAAAGAAAGGCCGGACCTGTCAGGGTTTATGATTTTTCTGAAGCCTTCAAATCTCCTGTGCCCTTGCACGGCCCTTGCCATGTTGCCGTCGTACGTGTACAAGAACACATCGCTCTGCAGGGCCACGATGTAGTCCACGGCGGCGAGCCTGTTCTGGTACAGTTCCAGCGGCTCCAGCTCGTCCACCGTGGCGAGGCTGTAGTGCGTGTGGATGTTGGGGTACTCGGCCTTGAGCGCGTCCAGGCTGTGCGCCCCGTAGATCTCGCCGGCCACGATGTAGATCTTGGTGTTGGAGGGGTACCCCATGGCCTTGAGGAACACGGCCGCCTCGCGGGGCGTCATGGGGCACCCGCCCTGCAGCCGCTTCTCCTCGCTGTTGATGTCCTTCTCCTTCCAGTGCCGCACCTTGAACCGCATGTCCGTCAGCTCCGCTGCCTCATGCAGCGTCAGGTTGTGGTTGCACCCGGTGAAGGCCAGCATGTCCTTCTCGTACCTGACGATTAAGTCAAATCAATGGAAGTTCATTCATTGATTGATCTGCAGCTGCGGATAATAATCTCTTCGATGAAAATTTAAAATCGCGTGATCAGCCGATCACTGAATGAACGCTGAAAGTGAAGTTTCAGCTACGTACCTCAGGTGAAGCGCGATGTAATGCTCGGACCCATTTCTCAGGCGATCAACCAGAGTGTTGCCGAGCTCTTCGATCTCCTTCCTGTACTGGAGCGCCTTGTAATTCGCGCGGCACCGAAGTTTTTGCAGAGAAGGAGTGAGGCCATTGTTCACGATCCGCGAATCCGTGTGCGTAAACCTCACCACTTTGAACTTCCTCAGGATTTTGGCAAAGTCTCTGTAGAAGGAAGCCTGGAAAACGGAGCTGACGATCCATCAGCCTATTCAGTATTCAGTTACTCTTACTCATCACACGCCTGAAATTTCTCTAAGCAATCCAGTAGAACCAACAAGTGTTGACTCGTACCCTGGACCAGGAGGTGGGTGCTCTCACGTACGGCTTCACCCTTCTGTAATCTGGTGGGAGGGAATCCACGATCACAATGTCTTCCTTCAATGACTCCTTGAAGTGATCGACGTCGAATATGTCTTTGAAATCACTATATATATATATATATATATATATATATATCATCAAAAATACTAATCGTCAGTCTGACTACTTGCAGTTTCTTCTTCAGGTCGATTCATTTCAGAGCAGCTAGATAAGAGTTACTGACCTTGGGTCAGTCCAGAATGACTGGTGATCCAGAGTAGGGATCACCAGCGATGCGTTCATGATCTTCGCCACTGCAACCATATCACTTATCTGTAAGAATAATTGTGACGGAATTAATGAGAGTTAGCTGAAAGACATTGCCATGACATTAGCACAAATGTATACGTACTCCCATTCTCATCTGGTTCAGGCCACCGTTTGCATCAACGATCAGGTAACCGACAGTTGCATTGTTTTTCCCTGAAGCAAGCATGTCCTGATTAAGAAAGTGTAGTTGAATCTGAAGCTGAAAGGAAACAAAAGCAAAAGATGGACCGGAGGAAATTACTGCGGTGATTCTTCGGCCGTTCAATGCACTGGCTGTAACCCTCACTGTCTGGTTTCATCCATATCTCAGGTATCTGTCCGTGTTCGAAAGGGAACTTCAGTACATCAATCACATCTAGTTCTTATTATAACATAAAAAGTGAAGTCAAGGTGAGCATGGCATGGAATCTGAATGAATGTCTTGCTTTTATGAATCGTGCATGTGAATTTTTGGCTGAATACGAACACTAGATAGCTTTTCTGGCGGACTCTGGCAGGGTACCAAAACTTTCCTGAACTGAAGCTTGTTGTCCCTACCAAATTAAGTCACCACTTTACAAGACGAGTATTGCAAAGCCACACCTTTGGGCCTCATTGGATTTTAATTCATCTTTCCACGATGATGTTATGTATAATATTGCAAATTCTGATTTCCCAATATTATCAGCACGCTGAATTTTTAAGGACGCCGTGATAGCGGTTTAACATGGCAAAATAACAAATTCCACAAAACTTTTAGTGGAAGGTTAGGAATAATTCTTTTCTTTAAATAAGAAATTAAATGGAGTTGGCTAAAATATCTGTTACTTATCCGCTTAACCCTTCTTTGTTTTCTTACTTGAAAGTTTGACAATTACAATGGAAAGCAACCTCGATGACACCAACCCAATGCGCTCTAAACATTTCTTTTTCAGGTCCAACTGGACCTCAATAGCTAAAAAAACGACCAGATGTGAAGAAATATAGTGATGTATCTCGCATGTAATGACGGTGAAATACAACAAAGAACACGAAAACCATTTTCGAGAAAACACAAAAGCACAGAGATAAACAGCTAACTCTGGAACTCACGTCATGTACCGCGTGTTCTTGTGGTTCCAGTGACTCAGGCTAGCAACAAATACTGGTGGAATGAATCGCTGTCCTTATCACCAATCATTTTCTCCCATATGAATACTTCATACCGCGACGAGCAGTGATCCAAAAGCTCCTCTCTTTTTCAGAGAATGGAAGAAACATCTCCCTATATCATTTCTCTCAAGCTGTCAAGCAGTTGTGCTTTCTGTTTAGAACTCACCATGTTTCACATTTCTCGCAAACATTAAACATTTTGGCACCACGTTTAAAAAACTTTTGGGCACCTCATTTTTTTCGTATTTCTGGTTTTATGCCAATTTTGACTTACTGGAAGCCTGAAGCTGATTCCAATAGCGACGAATTATGATACTCCGTACGTCCCAAAATGGGAACCATGAAACTCCGACCGTGGGGGTATGGCCTCCGGTATCCACAAGACAAGATATAGGCCGCACCATCAGAGATGGTCCAGCCCACAAGATCAAGGCGTGCACGGCGCTGCTCGGCGTGCACCGCAAGATATTGTATAGTACCAAAAAGACTATTTTCCTTGTAACCTGTCCCTCCAGAGTATATAAGGAGAGGCAGGGGTCCCCTAGCGGACAAGCTACTTGGTCGTCCAGATCAAAACAATACACCAAAGACACAGACGTAGGGTATTACGTCGATCAGACGGCCCGAACCTGTATAAATCGATGTCTCTGCGCCTTGTGTCACCATCTGGTTCCTGATTACGCGCACCTCTACCGACAAATCTACCATCGCGGGATACCCCTCAATGGACTACCGACGATATTCTGTCGACGGTTGGCGCGCCAGGTAGGGGTGTGTGTGTTGTTTCCTTGTCGAACAAGATGACTTTTTCCGCAAGCTCTTCGTCCCTTCCGTAGCCCGACCAGATCTTCACGGTCGGATCCATCTCATGGGTCATCAACGCTAACGGAGTCGGAGAGCTCCTCGAGCCGGGACAGATTGGTTCTGCGCCGACCACCCCCGCACCTGCAACTGCAGATCCGATCTCGGAGCCGATTCCGAGGTCTCCTTCAGCAACAACTCGCCGTCCGCTTCCTCGCTACCAGAGGAGGCAGATCAACAATGACGATCTGATCGAATCCATCGATCGGGTCGGACTGAAGCTCGTCGGTTGTCTCTCCATCGCCGAGTCGGCTCTGGACACTCTGGTTCAGCGCCGACCACTCTCCGATCCAGATCTATCAGAGGCTACTCGGGAAAATCTAGGGGTTACGGCCTCACCCTTCGGGTTCACCAACGCCGCCGCCGCTTACCAACACACCCTGAGGGGCAAACTCGCCGACCAGGTGGAGTGCGCCCATCTACTCGTCGACCAGGTCGCCGTCCAGCTTCCGCCAGCCGTAAACATGCTACACTTAGGCCGGAGCCCCGGGGTGCCCCTCTAGACCATCCCGAAAGAAACTCCGGACTCCAAGTCTCAGGGCTCTACGGAGACCCTCGCCGAAACCTTCTCCGAGCAACTTTTCCTTCCACCCTTCTGGGGTGGTGCGATCTTCAACGTCAGCATCGACAGCCCTCCTCGGAATGGCGAAATCGTGGAGGAGCGCGTTGCTCGGGAGAACCGGAACGTCAACTGCGCGCAGCGCCGAGAAAACGAGGCAGCCATTGCGAGGGCCGAGGCTGCTCGGAATAATCGGCTCGATTCACAAGGAAGACCGCTCCCGCTCCACTGCGACCTCGATGAAGAATTTCTCCGCGTTGACGGCCACGACGTCTTCAAGACTCCAAGCGCCAATCTGGCAGTAGCCGCCAATGAGCTCGCTCGTTTCCCTCAAATGCCCGAGCTCGCCAAGATCATCGCCATGCTTAAAGCGGCTCACTGTTAGGTCAATGAGATTCGCGAGGATCAAATACCTTCGTGCTCTACGAGCACGATTCACCGATCAACTACGCCGAGATCCAATCGCCGCCCCAGTCAAAGTCATTTCGCCGACCAGTCGCTACCTCTCTAGGGGGGAGCCAGGGGTCATCGCGCCGAACACCATCGCCAACATGACCAGGAGGTCGAACAGGACGCTCGAGTGCACCTCAGCAACCTCCGGGATATGCGACGGCGTATCGAGCAACGTTGCTTCGGTCGCCACGAAGATGAAGTGCGTCGTCGCCAGGAGTACGAGCAGGACTACGGCAACCCAGACTTAGCCCTCGAGCCTATCCCTGACCGCAACGCTGCAGACGACGGTGTCGACAACCCTGAGGGGCCTCTAGCTTTCACAAGGGCACTCCGAACACTTCGGTGGCCCCGCGGTTTTAAGATCACTGGGGTCGAGCCCTATGAAGGAAGAATGAATCCGACATAGTGGCTGCAGGCTTACGCCACTGCTGTCCGCGCCGCCAGAGGAGATACCAGCGGCATGGCGAATTATCTCCCTGTCATGCTCACGCCACCCGCCATGAGCTGGTTTACCAGCCTTGCGCCACACTCCATCGGATCCTAGGAAGAGCTGAAGAAAGTCTTCACTGACAACTATATGGCCACGTGTACTCGACCCGGCACCAAGCATGATCTCAGCTGTATCAACCAAAAGCCATCCGAGCTCCTCCGTAGCTACATCCGACGTTTCTCCGAGATGATGAACTCTATTCCCAACATCACGAAAGCTGAGGTCATCACCGCCTTTATCCAAGGACTCCACCATCGCGAGCTTCGCTCCAAATTCAACCGCAAGCCGCCCACTGGCATCGGCGAAATGATAACTACGACCAATCAGTATGCCGACACTGAGGAAGACGAGGTGCGCTTCAATGAGAATGCAGGCACTCATCGCCCGTCTCACCACTACGACGACCGCCCCGACGACCGGCACCACAGCGACTGCCGCCTCGACGACCGCAGCTACCATCGCGACAGCGGCCGTGATCGGATAGGAGGACCCAAGCCTGGCCAAAATCACCACCGTCAGTCAACCTCATGCCAAGCACAACTACGATGAACAATATCAAAAGATCCTCGATGGCCCGTGCCCTCTTCATAAGAACGCCAAACACAAGATGAAGGACTGCATTAGTTTGGCTAAGGAGTTCCAGGACAAGAGGCTTAACGACGACGCCAACGATGGAGCTGGAGGTCGCCGACCACCTAGAGGCAACAACAATGCCTTTTAGGACCATGATAAGGTGGTCGCCACCATCTTCGGGGGCCTCACCTCCACTGAGAGCAGAAGAGAGCGGAAGCTCATAGCATGGCGGGTGCTCTCCGTCACTACGAAAGACGCCACCACTAACCCCATCTATCGCCCATGGTTCGAGGTCCCCATCACCTTCAGCAGGGCCGACGAGTGGGCGGATATTTCCTACACAGGGCGTTTTCCCCTCGTCCTCGATGCAACCATACAGAAGGTGCTCTTCAGAAAAGTGCTCGTTGACGGTGGGAGCGCTCTGAATCTCCTCTTCGCCAGAGCCCTAAAAGAGCTGGGTCTCAGTTTGTCAGATCTCACACCTTCCGACTCCACCTTTTGGAGTGTGGTGCCAGGCAGGGCCTCCAAACCGCCTAGAGAGATTACCCTACCAGTTCAGTTCGGCACGGCAAGCAACTACCATGTCGAACATATCAACTTCTACGTCGCTGACTTTGACACCGCCTACCACGCCATACTTGGTCGGCCAGCTCTGGCCAAGTTCATGGTTGTGCCGCACTACGCCTATCTGGTGCTGAAGATGCCTTCGCCTGCTGGAGTCTTGGCTCTGTGAGCCAACCTCACCATCGCCTACGCTTGTGAGACAGAGAGTCTCACCCTCGCCGAAGCTACCGACCTCTCCATTCATATGGCTAGCGTGGTCACCAAAGCTAAGTCGGTGCCTACCAAAGACATGGAGATCCCAGAGCTGGAGCCTACCCATGCCTCTGGTAAGTCAAAGGAAGTCAAGGAGGTCGGCCTCGGCCTCGACGATCCCTCCAAGACTGTGAAGATTGGGGCTCACCTTGATCCCAAATAGGAAAGCGCGCTCATCTCCTTTCTATGTGCCAACGCCGATGTGTTTGCTTGGAGACCTACAGACATGCCGGGGGTACCATGGGAGAAGACCGAGCACTCCTTGAATGTCTCGCCGACCACCAAACTGACCAAGCAGAAACTCCGCCAATTTGCGCTAGACAAGAAGGAGGCTATTAGGGTAGAAATAAAATGGCTCTTAGCTACCGGATTCATAAAAGAAGTGTATCATCCAGATTGGTTAGCAAACCCTATTCTTGTTTGAAAAAAGAATAAAGAATGGAGAATGTGTGTTGATTATACTGATCTTAACAAACACTGCCCTAAAGACCCCTTCGGGTTGCCTCGGATAGACGAGGTTGTAGACTCCGCTAGCTACGAATTCCTCTCCTTCCTTGACTGTTACTCCGGCTATCACCAGATTTCCCTGAAGGAAGAAGATCAGATCAAGACATCATTCATCACGCCCTTCGGTGCTTACTGCTACACAACCATGTCCTTTGGACTCAAGAACACCGGAGCAACCTATCAAAGGGCTATCTAGACGTGCCTTGACCAACAGATTGGCCACAACATCGAAGCCTACATCGATGATGTGGTCGTCAAGACCAAAGCCACCGACAATCTTATCGCTGACCTTGAGGAAACTTTCACCAACTTGAACAAGTACCGATGGAAGTTGAACCCTTCAAAGTGCATCTTTGGAGTTCCATCCGGTATACTGCTGGGCTACATTGTCAGTGCTCGAGGCATCGAACCTAACCCTGATAAGGTCTCTGCCATCACCAATATGAAACGGCCGACATGTGTCAAGGATATATAGAAGCTTACAGGCTGCATGGCCGCCTTAAGCCGCTTCATATCACACCTCAGCGAAAAAGGGCTGCCTTTCTTCAAGCTCCTCAAGGCCTCTAAACGCTTCTCTTGGTCAGAGGAAGCAGACATAGCTTTCGAGCAACTCAAGTTATTTTTAACAAAGCCTCCGATCATGACAGCTCCACGACCAGATGAAACTCTGCTGATCTACATCGCCGCCACTTCCCGCGTCGTCAGCACAGCTATTGTCGTCGAACATGAGGAAGCCGGGCACGCCTACAAGGTGCAACGTCCGGTGTACTTTATAAGCGAGGTACTTAATGAGCCCAAAACTCGTTATCCTCAGGTACAAAAGCTATTATATGCAATCCTGATTACGTCGCGCAAGCTCCGACACTACTTCGACTACTACAAGATCGCCGTGGTCACTGAGTTCCCCCTGGGGGACATTCTTTGCAACAAGGAGGCTAACGGCCGCATCATCAAGTGGGCTATTGAGCTCGGTACTTACTCCATCGAATTTAGAAGCAGGCCTACCATCAAGTCATAGGCGCTCGCTGATTTCATCGCTAAGTGGACAGAGATTCAAGAACCTATCACTGTCCCTTGCCCCGAGCATTGGGTGATGTACTTCAACGGCGCTCTTAACATCAACGGTGCTGGAGCGGGCATTCTATTCATTACGCCGAGCAAGGATAAGCTCCGATACGTTCTCTGGATACACTTTTCGTCCTCTAACAACGTCGCTGAATATGAAGCATGTCTTCACGGACTCTGTATAGCCATTGAGCTCGGCGTCAAACGCCTCATGGTGTACGGGGATTCTACGCTGGTTATTAACCAGCTTAACAAAGACTGGTCTGCTCCAACGAGAAGATGTACGCATGTTGCACCGAAATCAGGAAGCTTGAAGGAAAATTCTACGGCATCAAGTACCATCATGTGGTACGCGACCAAAATCAACTCGCCGATCACTTATCCAAGTTGGGCTCTTCTCGCGCCGCGATCCCGCTGGGGGTCTTCGTTCAGGATCTCCTGGTGCCATCCATCAAAGAAGATAAGGAAGTTCAGGAAGTTCCCCCCACCGAGAAACTGGTGCTTACAGTAGCTTCGTCGGCCGCCAATTGGAGGGAGCAATTCATCAAGTACCTCACCAGCGCCGAGGTACCCGCCGACAAGACTGAAACCAAATGCCTAATTCGTCGAAGCAAGCATTACGTGCTGGTGGACGACAACTTGATGAGGAAAAGTGCCAAGGAAGGAATATTGCAGAAATGCATCACCCAAGAGGAGGGAGTAAAGCTACTTCTGCGGCAACCACGTGGCCTCAAGAACACTAGTCGACAAGGCTTTCCGAGCTGGTTTTTATTGGCCCACAGCCGTCACTGATGCAGAAGACCTCGTTCGACATTGTGAAGGATGCCAATTCTTCGCTAAGCAAATACACATGCCGGCGTAAGAGCTACAAACCATCCCAGCTTCCTGGCCCTTCGCATGCTGGGGGCTGGACATGATCGGGCCCTTCAAACCAGCACCAGGTGGTTTCCGGTACATATATGTCGCCATCAACAAGTTCTCCAAGTGGATTGAATATAAACTGCTTGTCTTGGCTACTGCGAAGAAAGCAGTCGAGCTCTTCGAAGATATCATCCATAGATTTAGCCTCCCAAATAGCATCATCACCGACCTCAAAACTACATTTACTGGTCATCACTTCTAGGACTTCTACGAAGACCATTGCATCTCCATTAAATATGTCTCCATTGCCCATCCAAGAGCCAACGGCCAAGTCAAACGGGCGAACGGCATGATCCTTGATGCCCTCAAAAAATGACTATATCAGAAAGAAGAAAAGCACCCGGCCAGATGGCTCAAGGAGCTTCCAGCTGTAGTCTGGGGACTGCATACTCAAGCTAGTCACAGCACTGGCGTGACTCCATACTTCTTGGTCTACAGCTCAGAAGCCATACTACCAGCGGACATTGCCTTCCGAGCACCTAGGGTGGAAAAGTATGATGAAGAGCAGGCCGTAGCTGTTCGGTCAGAGGACGTCGATAGGGCCGAGAAAGAACGCCTAATCACCTGCATCCGCACAGCTAAATATCTGGAAGGCTTGCAGAAGTACTACAACTAAAACGTCAAAGGTCGTTCATTTGCTGTCAGTGATCTCGTTCTCCGTAGAAAACAAAAAACTGAAGGGATGCACAAGCTCTCTTCCCCTTGGGAAGGGCCTTATGTCGTCAGAGAGGTTACCCGACCAGGGTCTTATCGCCTTAGTGACTTAGAAGGAGTCGATGTTCCCAACTCGTGGCACATCGAACACCTTATATATTTCTATCCTTGAAACGCTCTAGATATATACTCTCCACTTTTATATTGAATAAAGTTTTGGTCTCCATAACTTGTCTCCATTTTGTCTCTATTGTGGTTTAATATCAAATCACGGTCACCGAGCTCTATGCTACTTCATAACGAACTCCAATATGTAATCGCCATAACTGCACCAACCACGTTCCTCCAAATCTCCGGCGATATCGCCGAACCGTTTTCTCCAAAATCGTCGAAAGATTTCTCCAAAATCGCCGAACACGTTTTCTCCAAAATTGCCGAACCCATTTTCTCCAAAATCACCGAAAGATTTCTCCAAAATCGCTGAACACGTTTCCTCCAAAATCGCCGAACCCGTTTTCTCCAAAATCACCGAAAGATTTCTCCAAAATCGCCGAACACGTTTTCTCCAAAATCGGCGAACACGATTTCTCCAAAATCGCCGAGCACGTCTCCTCTAAATCACCAATGAATTTCGCCACATTTTTTCTCCAAATCGCTGAACACTTTTCTCCAAACCTCCAAGATATTTCGCTGATCGGTGAGCAACATAATTTCTTTTCTGTTCTCTTCGGAGAAGACCCAGTCTCTGATCTCTCCCTATACATGCTATGGGCTCCACGCTCTGCGATATGGATGGTCGGCTAGGGTTCCTTGGTCACGCCTGTTTGTCCTACATGTCTATGGGCTCCACGTTCGATATTATGGACTATGGGTTAGCCAAGGCCGAGAGTTCAGCATAGAATGCATTGCTCGGACGTCGTTTATATTACCTGTATCTCCAAGTTATCTTGATAACCGACGTGCAGCACACGTCCCGTTCTTTTCTCTATGGAGAAGACCTAGTTTTTTATTTCTCCCTATGCGTGCTACGGGCTCCGTGCCTTGCGTCATGGGCGGACAACTACAGTTCCTTGGTCATGTTTGTTCCTCTTACGCGTGCACGGGCTCCGCGCTCGACACCATAGACTACGGGCTAGCCGAGGCCATATGGGTCAATAGCGAGCCAACTGCTCGGACTCTACTTACATTACGTGGTTAAACCTACGAAGATTTTTTTCGCCGAAGTACAATCTAACCGCATACACATGCACCTTATAATATTTAAGTGTTTTTTACGCCTTCGCGTGTTTTCACTACACTATCCAGAAATTACAGGTGATATCCGCCAGGCGGATCATTGTGCCTCGCCATCGCCGTCCATTTTGCCGAACAAGTCTATATCGCTTGCCAACTTCTTCGCTGCTTCCTCCACCTCATCCTCGAGCTCCTAGGTCTCCGCTTCGTTTAGTCCTTCTACGAACCCGCCCCCTATCGCCTGAAGGTCAGTGGCTGGATAGTGGGACCGAACCACAGCAAGGGTGTGGGTAGCGGCGGTAATAACGACATCATGGTTGAAGCCCTTGAAGCTCTCCCACGCCGTCTTGCACCTTTCGATGATGATGTCCGGGCGCAGCGGCCTGCCGTCGGGCTGAGAAGCCACTTCTAGTTCAACGTAGTCGAGCACTGGTTTGATTTCGGCAACCACGGTGTCAAACTTGTCCCTTTGGGTCCGGGCATCCTGCTCTAGCACATCAAATTGTGCCTTGACCCTCTAACGGTAATCTGCAAGCATTACAAAGTTCCATCATGCGAGGAAGTTACTTCAGTGGTAACTCCTACCAGGGAATACTCGCCGTTTAGCTCCTCGGCTAGCTTGCTAGCTCGCCCTGTCTCCTTCACCTTCTCCTCTTGGAGTTGCTCGAGGGCCTGGCGCAGCTGGCCGAGCTCTACATCTTATTCTACAAGTACAACAGTCAGCACCAAAAGTAAGCGTATTCAACTCTATAGAGCACTTTCATCGATCACATGTACCTTTCTTCTGTTCGGAGATTTTCTGCAGCTGTTCCAAATGCTCGACAGCATCCTTCAGTTGTGTGGAGGCAGTGTCCAGCTGCTCGGACTTGCTTTGTAGTTGTTCTTTTGCAATCGTCAGCTGTTCAGATAGGACTCCCTTTTGGTGCTCCAAGTCCCGCACATTGGATTCAGCAAGGTCTCGCTCACGCGCGGGCCCTATGAGTGTGTTTCTCTGAGAGTTTTATCGCCTCTTTGAGTTTTTGATTCTCCTCAGTGAGAGGCTCCATCCTCTTTATTAACTGATGCCGCTGCTCGGTAGTCCGATTTATTCCCTGAAATTCACAAGGATAATAATGGTATTCGATCTCCAACGTCAACAACGAATGATCCGGATTCAATACTAACCTCGATTTGTTTTACTACTCTAGCGAGGGTGGATTTTAGCCTCCTTATCTCCTTGGGGGTGTCCTCTTCTTCCACAACCACCACCTCCTCACCGTGCCTATGGAGGATTCAGACGGATTGGGTTTGGGGGTTCAGCGTGAACGATCTCCTCCACCTCGTCCTCTTCTTCTGTAGCAGCGGGAGAAACTGTCGGGGGGCTCTATGGCTGAACAAAGGGCCTGACCACGCCCCATGACGCCTCTGGGGGAGCCTTTAGCTCGGAGGGGGCCATCGGTTCGGTCGACCCAGACTCTGGTGTTTCGCTGGCTCCGGCAGCAACCACCATCGCTTCAGGTATTGTCGCTGACTCGTTCCCTGCCAGCGTCGACCTCTCGCCATGTCCAAGTCCTCCCACAGCAGTGGTTAAATCTTCCGCTAGCTGTCGAGCACTCGGGGACCCCGGCATGGGAGCTAACGGCGTTACCTCTGCTCTGGAATCAGCCCGAGGTTGCTCGGATAGGTCTGGGTCCTCCGTTTGCCTTGCACTTCATCAGATCATTTGGTCAAGCGACAAAACAGCTAAGACAAGACAGCATAGTAACTCCAACACGAGAATACTAACCTGACGATGCAATTTTTTGAATCAACGATGCCTGCCCGAGCCCCTAGGCGCTGCTGTGGGGTTGACCTCCTTATCCTGGGGTAAAGGTCTCGCCTCCTCCATAGTCGACCTTTGCTCCATCTGCTGCTCGGGGACTCTCGTTGCCTGCCCAGCGGGAGCCTCTGTCGCCTAATGCTCGGGGACTTCTTTGCTTCCCCTTGGTTGCTCCTCCATGTGTCTACTGCTTGGAGGTGCTTGGGTGCTCGAAGGAGGAGCAACTGGATCTTCGTCGTCATCAGACCACTCGAGCACCATGGTCCTTCGTGGTCGAGTGGTCTGGTCGCCACCAAGCGAGATGCCACCCAGTTTGCGGGGAGCGGCAGCTGCCATTTTTTCTTCTTTTGGGTCGGCTCGTCTGCCGCTGCCCTCTTTCCCCGTACTTTCTCCGTCACCAGGGGAAAAGTCTCTATCCGAACAGAGTCAGCGCCTCCGGATTCTGATGAGGTGCTAACCGCATCTTCTTCAGAACGAGCTGATCGTCGGACATCTACTCCCCTCACCCAATCAACCCTCAGAACACCGGAGAAGTACACCGCTCTCTCCTGTGAATGGATCTTTGCATAAGTAAATCAGTTCATAGCTGGTCGATGTTTCATGATTAAAAGTCTTGGGAATACAAATCAAGATGATTACCTCCGAGGGTGGATATGAGCAATTGAAGGCTCTCGTTTGCTTTGGCCAGACGAATGAAATGTTGGAAGCGAATAGCTCTACGGCCCGCCCCATGACATCCTTCTTCATCAGACGTTCCGGCCTATCCCGGGTCCCATCGTCATCACCTCTGTGGTCAAAACCTGGGTGGGCCCTCTCCTTGCAGGGCTGGACGCGGCGCACTATGAAGCTTGCTGCCACCAGTTCGCCTCTAATTTCCACGCCTCTAATTAGGTCGAGGAGCTCCGTCACTTGTTCCATTTTAGCATTGTTCGGTTTCTCTGACCAGCTCCTGGTTCTCCGAGATTTGGTGGACGTCGCAGCGGATTGCAGGGTGGCTCTGTTTCATGTAGAACCATTTGGAATTTCACCCTTTCAGAGAAGTGCTCAGCGGTACGTTGATATACTCGTTGGCCATTCCATCCCAGAGCTGCAAGTAGACGCCACCGACCACCTTAGAGCCACCGCCGCCTTTCTTCTTCAACCAGAATAGGTGTCTGAAGAGGTTGAAATGCGGCAGAACCCCCAGAAATGACTCGTAGAAATGGATAAAGATTGAGATGTGCAATATGGTATTTGGGTGGAGATTGCACAAACTGACCACCCAAAACTCCATCAAATCTCTAAGGAATGGATGAACAGGAAATCCCAACCCACGCTAAAAATAATCTTCAAAGACTACAACTTCATCTGTGTTAGGCATTGGGAAGGGCTCACCAAGGGCTAGCCGCCATCCGACGGTTACGCGGTCAGGGAGAACGCTGACTTCCACCAGTCTGTTCAACTCCGCTTCTCCCGTACGCGACGCCACCCACTCTTCGTCATGCCGTGCTTCGGTTCCCGCTTTCTTTGGGCTCGTCTTCTTCGATTTGGTGTTTCCCTTCTTCGGCGCCATCCCTCGGAATCGATTAGGGTTTGGTAGCGGAGGTTACTGTGGATGCGAATCTAGAAATGTGAGAGCTTTGGAGAAAGACGAAGTGACAAAGGTGGGAGCCCAGGTGGCGGCGGCGTAGTTATAAAGCATTTTCCCCGCCTTTTCGCAGTCGAGGGTTTTTGGGAAACCATTCCCGCGATTTGCTCCTCTCCGAATCCTTCGTAACAGCAAGGTGGGCCGTAACGTGGGCTCTTGTGCAACCACAGCCCGCGTCACCCATTTATCGCCGCTATCAGTTGCTACTCGCCGAATAATCGCTGACTTCTCCGCCATTTATTGAGGCTCAGTAACCGACACTGTACAGCCATTACCCCGGTTTTTTCTTCACAGTTTGATTCCTCCGATATCTCTATTTGCAGCTCGGGGACTGGCTGCCTGCTCGGCTAGTCTTTGATTGTTTTTTTATTTTTGACCCTGGCACCACGTGACTGCGTCACCTACTGTCAGGCTCGGAGACTAAGTGGCCACACTTCACCTTGTGGTGAATGTGCTTTGTCTCTTTTTGGGCCACGCCCGGGGACTGACTGCCTGCTCGGCTGGTTTTATACTATTCTTCTACTTTCTGACCCTGACACCACATGACTACATCATCTACTATCAGGCTCGGAGACTAAGTGGACACACTTCACCTAGCAGTGAATGTGCGAGATTTTTTCTCGAAGACTACATGCCTATAGAAGAAGATTGACTCCTACTACTGTGGTCGGACTCTATGTGGGCACACTTGATCCACTGCGAAGAAATTTTTGATTCTGAACTTGAGCTCCTTACACCCTTATGGCAAGCTGTACTCGGGTCACACTGCTCGGCGACAGGTCACGCTGCTCGACGACGGTTCACACTGCACGACGACAGGTCACACTGCTCGGCAACTCATCATGGTGGTTGGACCATGAGTCTGACTGCTCGACTTTATTCGCACCTGCTTGGACGAGCTCAAGACGGCGTTGCACAACGGGTACAAGGCGCTCGGGGACTAGCTGTGGGGTGTACGACCCAGATACCCACGACAGACCACGTGGGCTGCGCCCCTAGGGGTGGTCCAACCCACAAGACGAAGCCTTGCGAGGCACGACTCTGCTCGGCGCCCTCCGCAAGACATCGGGAAGATATCCTGAAGATACTACGAGATCTGTTAGGATATGTATGATCCTGAGATTCCTGTAATCAGTTATTACTTTCCGATTATCTCTTAGATCTAACCGACTTGTAACTCTGCTTCCCGGACTATATAAAGCGGACAGGGAACCATTTAAACTCACACAATATCATACGATAGCTAATACAAACCAAACTAAAAGAGTAGGGTATTACGTTATACTGACGACCTGAACCTGTCTAACTCATGTGTGTCTGTTACCTTGTTTTCTTCTTCGAAGGACTGCCGACGACGTTCCGTCGACGGCGCCGGACCAACGAATCAAAGTCCGAATTTGATTATTTTCGGTGCACAAATGGAGCATGTAATGCATCAATTAATGGCCAGAGTACGTGCACGAGTGGTTATTGCCCAAAGAGAAAACGGGTGCGCGCGTACTAAGTTGACATGGCTTGATGCATGATCGCTGTAATAAAACAAGTCGGCGGGCGGCGAGCGAGCGATCAACGGCACAGCGAGGGTAAGGTGCGCACGTACTCACCGGCGGCTCAGGCGAGCGGCGCGCAAGGGCCGTCAAGTTCTCCTCCGTCCACTCCATGACGTCGGCGTCGGCGGCCACCTCCACCCTGTGCAAGAGCCTCCCGCCGCCGCCGTCGGCGCCATCGCCGCCCGTGGCCGCGCGTCGTCCGCCGCCGCCCAGGTGCGAGCCCAGGAACCCGATGACCGCGACGAGGCCGAGGAGGCAGAGCACGACGCCCCTCATCCAGGCCGTCCGGGGCGGCGCCGCGCCTGCTGCCGCGACGGCCCACGCCGCTCGCTTCCTCCGCGCCAACAGCAGCGCCCTCGTCCCGCTGCTGCAGGGCGTGGCGGCGGCGGCGGCGCCGTGCCCGTGGAGGCCGCCGCACTCGGCGTCGTCGTGCGCGCAGGCGTGGTGGAGGAAGTGGTGGTCGGCGCCGGCGGTGCCGCGGCAGGAGCAGGAGCAGGAAGAGTCGTCGTCGCGCTCGATGTCGTTGTGCTGGCGCCTGCGGTGCGGGCCGGGGCTGGTGGTGGTGGTGGACGAGGACGAGCAGGTGGTGGTTGCCGTGGACGTCGTCGTCGCGGCCGCGGCCATGGAACCGTGTGCGTCCCGGGCTCGCTTAACCGCGCGCCCGTCGCTAGGCGCGTCAGGCTAAGAATAGCAACCCCGCGGCGGGAGACTAGAGGAAGGCAAGGTTAGTGAGTGAAGGGGAGAAAAGGCCGGGAAATAGCAACTGAAACCGGTGGTGGTTTGGTTCGCGATCGCACTGCCCTGCCCGCTCGGTCTCTGTCTCGGCACAGTCTGCCTGCCCTTGGCAACCGCCGCGCCCGCGCGCGAGCGAGGAGGTGTCTGCACTCCGAAGTCGCCCGAGGGCCGAGGCCCAGCCCCGCCCCGCCCGCGGCGAGGCTGTGCGATCGCGTCGGATCGTCGAAGCGTGCGCCACGGTCTGCCAGGGAAAGCGCTGGCAGGGCAGGCAGCGCTCGCCTCGTCAGGATTCAGGAACGTAGCGACCGCGCAAGGTGGGGGTCAGATCCGTCGGTTGTTTTTAGGCCTGCGCGGACAGTGCGGTGCTCCGTATGCGAGTCGGCGTCGGCGTCGGCGTGAGTTCGTAACTGCCTCGCCGCACGGCGCGTACGTTCTGGCTTCCATCATGTCATACGTGCAGCACCTTTACGTACGGAAAAAGCGACTCCCGAGTGTGGAGATCGAACTCCTATTGTGTTTGTCCGAAACACAAAAACGAACTGTGGAAAGTTTCCATGTGACCTGTATCCGTTTATGCTTGTGTGAACTTACACTGTCTCGGGTCGGTCCCTTTCGCCGTCGCGATCGCAGTGCTGGGCAGTTATTACCAAGACTGGGGGGATGCTCGTGCTTCACTCGAGATCCGCCCCGACCGGGTGGAAACAGAAAAGGGTTAGGCGCACCACGTGGTTTCGGAAGCACACAATTAGAAGGGTTGGGCCGGTTGGCAACTTGGCATGGTCAGCCTCGTTTGTTCTGCCCCGTATCGTGTATGACGAAGGATCGATGAGACTACAGGAAAGACTGAGGGAGTTATGCTTATGCCCATGGTTTCGTCAGATAAAACCACGAGGGGTGCAACAAATCCGGTGCTGAACCTGAACCTGAACATGGCCTCTCTGAAATGTTTCGCAAAAGTTTATATGTATCAATCATCCTCACGCACGGAATAATAAACTCTTTAGTGCACGAGCTTCAATTAATCCGCGGCATGGACACGTAACACGTACGTACGATCGCCATGGGCCACGCACTTGCATTGGTTCATGAACCCAGCTAGTGATGCTGTACATATGAGAGGCTTCCTTTTTGTCACCTTTTGATTGATCACGAGGAAAAGGACAATGCAAGCTACTGAAGATAGGTTCGATCGTGCCAATGGACCACGGTGGAGCCTAGCTACTTAACAAGACTGCGTACGTGTTTCGCATTGCTAGCTATAGCTCCTGATGGGCGGAAGTGGTCCTTTTTCCTCTTCGGCGTTTAGCTTATCAGATGAGATGTCCCGTGGCACAGTACTGGATGGAAGCCTCGGTTTTTAACTGGAGTGGAGTGGCGACTGATAGATACTAGCAGTACAGTCTGTAGATGCCGGTTGTCCCATACTCTCATCATTTATGTGCGAGACATCAGACTATTGTGCGATTTGCGACTACTAACTGAAGCAGCAACTCACGCTGGGTCATCATTTATGCATGGCACGCTTTTCATTCCAGTCTTCTCGCGAGAGCCAGGCTGCGCAGAAGCATGCTTTGGTGATTGGTTCACGCGCTCACCGAGGCCAGGTTGCAAGGAATCTTTGATTGGTTGCCTGTTCTTTAGGTGCACTGACCCTCTCTCGCACCGAGTAAAGATGGCAATGGGTACCCGCAACACGATGGGTTTTTACTCTATTATGGCATGGGCATGGGTCAATATTCATACCTATGGGTTTGTTAATGGGAAAAAACTCTTACCCATCGGGTTTGCGGGTTCGGGTACGTACTCATACCCGCAAACCCATGGGTAAATTTTACACCGCTCTGTACTGTCTTGTGTATTCTAGCCCATGTTTTATAATTCAGCCCAGGATACAACATGTATAAATTGGATTGGAACCCTAGAGCACCTCACGTGCTGTCCCTTTCCCCAGTCCACCAGGCGGCCGCCGCTGCAAAACGCGAGCGCCCGAGCACCCGAGTCAGATGTCGCCGACCCAACTCCCAAACTCGCTAGTCGCGACTCTCCCAAGCTCCGCTCCTCCGCTAACAAGCAGCAACTAGCTTGTGCCTTGTAGTCGGCCATGGCAGCAACTAGCTTCAATTCTTCCTCTTCCTCTTAACCCTCCTGCGACTGCTGATCCGGAGGCCGAGATCCCCGTCGCCAAGGATGCCGGCAAGCAAGGGTCAACTACACCTGCGCCCAGTGCTCCTACAGCCCTCGGATCCACAGCAGGCAGTGAAAAATCGGTGCCTCGTCTACCCTACGACGGCAACGAAGCCTGCAGTTTGTCGGGCACGAGCAACCCACCCGCGGGTACCCGCTACCCGCTCGGGCACGGGTATGGGAGAAGATCTGTACCCGTCTGCGGGCATGGCTTTTTTAACGGGCATATATTTTCTTCGCAGGCACGGGTATAGGTTTGTTGTACCCAGCAGGTACGTAGCCGCTACCAGACGCACCCGCGCTCCTGCGAGCCAGGCCCGGAGAGAACGGAATCCATTCTCGTTTCCACGGAGCCAGGCTCCGCTGCACCGCTGGCCATCACGCCAACGCTGCAGCCGCTGATGCTGAGCTGGTGCTTGCATGCCAACCAGTCAGCCCCCTAGGCCTAGCTTCTGACTTGAATGGCCGTATACCGTATACGTACGTGCCACGCACCCATGTGATCGTACTGCGTACGCGCATGAGACACCCAATGCGACGAAGCATACGTGGATGGAATTGCCTAAGGTCTTTCGTTTGTACGTGCGCTTTTATATGCTACTGCACTGTATTTAGAAGACAATTTTAGGACGTACTCCGTACCGTCGTCGTGCGGTTGTGCGAACGACGAATTGAAGCGCCCAATAAGGCAACAGTGCAAGCGGGCTGATAAAGAAGGAAACCGAGACTTGCTTTGCGGTTCGCCGTTCGCGTATGGAGGACCATGGATGGCTGCTGCTCTCTCGGTTGAAGTTGAGGCGTTGAGCCAAGCACGCCGCGAGGTATAAGATCCTCTCGTCTGCGTTCCACGAGCCAGAGCCATGGAAATCGTACGCTGCTGCTGACCCGTCGCGAGTGGTAGTATCCGGCATATTCACTGGGCTGCGCTGGTATCCTCGCCATCACGCGTACGGCGCCGCCACCGTTTGTTCTGTCTGATCCATCGAACTCGAACCGCTCCAGCTCATCGACCGGTGCCGGATGCCCGACAAAAGTGATGTCGGAATATTATGGGCTCGCAAAATTAAATTTCAAAAATATAACTATGCGGTAACATACGTGTACTTGAACAAATTAAGCATGCTTGTTTTAATTTTTATATAAATAAATAAACAAAATAACTCATGACACAATATTATTACCTTTATTAAGCGAGATCGGTATCAATAGCACCGACATCGTTGTTACTCGGTCCGGCGATCAAGCCTTGTGGATGTCAATCTTAGTTGATGTAGTGGAGCAACTTGATGCAAAGATAGATTCGACGATATAGGATCACAAGGGTAGAGTAGACTAAGAACTAACAAGACAGTCAGGAGGAAAAAAACATAACTATCTTATCTTAGAGATTCCTAATCTTAAAGGTTCTCTTTGAACATTTTTTACGGGAAGTGATGGGTCCACACATATATATATATATATATATATATATATATATATATATATATATATATATATATATATATATATATATATATATATATATATATATATGTGTGTGTGGCAGAACCGTCCAAAATAACACGTTTTTGGAGACGTTCGTCTTCCACTAGATACTAAGTACCTCGAAAGTGAGCTACATCGAACAATTCCGTCGAGCATATCCCAAGGGAGAACTCGAAACCATTCACGTTTTATATCCAGAATCCAATAATGAGTACGAGCTTACAATACTTAGTACATTTCATACAACAAGAGTTCTTAGAAATTATTTATTATAATACCAGAATTTAGAGTGCGATAATTAAACAGCGGAATGAAAAAAAACATCTAGCGGAAATGATACAAGGATCCGTCTGTGCCCACCAGAAGAATCCTCCACACAAGAGCTACTCCTCAAGCTGCACCTGCAACAGAGGTAAAATAAACCCTGAGTACACAATGTACTCGCAAGACTTACCCGATTAGTGGGAATAGTTTTCCGACTCTCAAGGATATGATAGGTAAAGTGGGTTTGCTGTTTTCTTTTTGTTTGCGAAAAGCATTACTAGAAGTACGTCCTTAAGATCAAGTTTAATTAGCAGTCATTATTACTTCATTAGCTAACCATTCTAGGTAAGCACCTGTTCTACTCTCAAGCAAGGGTTAAACAATCAGAACCATTTCACCATCTTTCATCTTTCAATTTTTACTACAGTGTTAGACCATAGCCAAGTCGTACCGTCTTACGGAAACGGCGATTTGCGAACCAATGTATCTCAGCTGAGTACCCTAAAACACACGCCCCGTTTGTACCCCTGGCACAAACAAGGCCAACCCATTCCATTCCTGTCACAGGGTCTATGTCCCCGTCTAAACTTGGACTCCATACCTCAACACTTGAGACCCGGTCTCAGTATGGTGCTTAGACCTCTACCTTTCCCCGCCTTCAATCAGTCGGTCCGAAAAGAGTCGGAACCCACGATAAGAGCGTAACAAGCCTTCCCGCTCCCATAAGCAAGTATGTGCTCAGGATAATAAGTCTGTGACCTGACTACCATCCACAGCAACGGACGGTCCTTAATCGACACGAACAGGAAAAACAATGTAACCAAGCTAAGCCCCGTTGACCGCGGGACACAACCTGTTACACCCACCAATATACATACCATATCCCTGCCCGGTCTTTATTTTTCCTTTCATCATTTTATTATAAGAGTAATAATAATCCCCTATTGTGAGCAACGGCAGGTTACTCACGCTATCGATGACCTAAGTATAGCATCTACTCGAACCTGCACTAGTAAGACTCATAGGACATATATATCTATGCATGTAGTTTTTATAAAATTCCTGTAACATAAATGTATAGCACATATATATACGGTGAATTATAAAATAGAGGTTATGCATCGAGGCTTGCCTTGGGCAGGTGCGGTGTCAGCTGAGTCAGTCAATGGTGGCTCTGAGACCTCCTCCTGTACGAGAATCTTCTCCTTGTACTCCTCGATGATATCCTCGAACTCGTGATCGCCGGTGGTCACGATCTCCGCCAACTCGTTCTCTACATGCATGCGATGATGATGCAACACTTAGCATTTAGGCAATAGCAACTCTTAGACTAAGAATACGCATACTAAGCTACTAAGCTAGATCTAATGACCAAGGTACTAAGCTAACTATCATCTTTACGAAGCAAAGTATTGGGTTCAACTAATAAACACCTAGCTTTACAAATGAAGGATATATCTTTATTTCTATTGATGATTTAATGTATAATAAAACAAAGAGCATTTAACTACCCTAATGCTTATTCTATTCTAAAGCTACAAAAATTTCAGTGAGCACATAATAATATAATGAAGCTACCATAAAAAATTTAGGACTAAAGCTATCACCAATTTACCGCAAAAATTCCTACAATAATTAGCTTAATATTATTAAGCATCCTCAAATAATTTAATAGCTCCTAATATCAACACATATAAGTATGAACTAAATACACCAATAGATAGACCATAATTTTAGGAACCTAACAAAATTTGTTTTGTAATTTTTGGACAACTACACGAATTTATATTAATTACCAAAGATTAGCTCAGAAATTAAATTAGAAAACTATTTCTAATTCCTTATGAAAACGAAAAGCGAATCTCTCCGCGTGGGCCACACGCGCGGCCCGCGCGACTCAGCACGCACGCACAGCGGCCCGCTGAAAGGTCTTAATGGCTAGAGGGGGTGAATAGCCTATTAAAAATTTCTACAATAACACTAAGACAAATGATTAGTCAATAAGATGGCGAAGCGAATTTTACGCTAGCATTTTTACTTAGGGTTGCAAACCACCTATCCAATTCTATTTTATATGATCTCTAGTATATCACAACAAGGCTGTCTCTAATTTACACCTATGTGATCAATCTAGCAAGAGTGATACAATTAAGTACTACACTATCTAGTCTTGACTACCACAAGCTCTATACAAATGAATATACAATGAAATACAAGAGAGTAGTAGAGAAATATACCACCGTGACAAGTGATCAATCAATGAATACCAAGGAGACAATCAAAGCACAATGATTTTTCCTCTGAGATTCAGTTGCTTGCCAACAAACTAGTCCCTGTTGTGGTGATTCACTCACTTAGAGGTTTACGCGCTAATTGGTATCACACACCAAACCCTCAATAGGGTGCCGCACAACCAACACAGGATGAGGATCACATAAGCCACGAGCAATTTACTAGAGTACCTTTTGGCTCTCCACCGGGGAAAGGTCAAGAACCACTTACAATCACCACGATCGGAGCCAGAGACAATCACCAACCTTTGCTCGATGATCCTCGCTGCTCCAAGCCGTCTAGTGTGGCGGCAACCACCAAAAGTAACAAGTTAAACCCGCAACGAAACACGAATATCAAGTGTCTCTAGATGCAAACACTCAAGCAATGCATTTGGATTCTCTTCTAATCTGACAAAGATGATGAATCAATGATGGAGATGAGTGTAAGGGCTTTGGCTAAGCTCACAAGGTTGCTATGTCAATGCAAATGGCCAATAGAGTGAGCTAGAGCTGGCCACACGCCTTAAATAGAGCCCCCAATGAAATAGAGTCGTTGGCCCCTCAGTACTCTAAAATTCGGGCTAACCAGACGCGCTGGACCCCTGCGTCTGGTCGCCTAATGATCGCCATGTGTCATTAGTTTCAAATGCTAAACGCCTGATCTCAACGGCTAGTCTACTTCATGCCACGTGTTAAATTGTGACTGGATGCACTGCTTAAAGTGACAGGACGCTTCACCACTGGAGTCCGGTCATTTCTAGTAAGGCACTAGAGCCAGTTTTTCTTGACTAGACACGTCCGGTCCACCATGACCGGACGCGCCGGTGCGTCTGCTCCTCCTCCTCTTCTCTACGCATCGCCATGTTAGCAGGACCGGATGTTGAACAGTGTTCAGCCAGAGTGTGGTCACTTTTCTTCTCCGAGTTCGGTCATAGGGCAAATCGAGCCCGAGAGCACCACCTTATTTTATAATTGACCAGACGCTGGAACCCTAAGTCCGGTCACATCAAACTGAGTGTTCGGTCACTGTTTGACAGTGAAAAACACCCCCTTCAATTCACCAACTTCTCCACCCTTCTCAAATGTGCCGACCACCAAGTGTATCACCTTGTGCACGTGTGTTAGCATATTTTCACAAATATTTTTAAGGGTGTTAGCTTTCCACTAGATTCTAAATGCATATGCAATGAATTAGAGCATCTAGTGGCACTTTGATAACCGCATTTCAATATGAGTTTCACCCCTCTTAATAGTACGGCTATCGATCCTAAATATGATAACACTCGCTAAGTGTCTCGATCACTAAACCGAAAAACTCCTATCAATTTCACATTTGCCTTAAGCTTTTTATTTTTCTCTTTCTTCTTTTCCAAGTCCAAGCACTTGATCATCACCATGGCATCACCATCATCATGTCATGATCTTCATTTGCTTCACCACTTGAAATGTGCCACCTATCTCATAATCACTTTGATAAACTAGGTTAGCACATAGGGTTTCATCAATTCACCAAAACCAAACTAGAGCTTTCAATCTCCCTCTTTTTGGTAATTAATGACAACCCTTTCATAAATATATGAATTGAAATTTAATTGAATTCATGTTGCTTGCCCAAGCATATTTACCATGTGTAAAAGGATATGGACAAGTTTTATGAACCCCAAATGGTAGCAATTGCACGCCCTACATATGTGCTAAGAGTTTAGATTGTATCTTGCACATATGCTTAGATAGGAAATATAGGAGATAATGTCTACTAAATGATGCTAAGGTATAAGACATGGACCTTTGAAGCGTGATACCAATCGGAGTGCACCAATATACCATCCTTAGCACCATTAGTAACTAGACATACACAAAAACTAGAATACCCCATGAGATCAATATTAGAAGCAAGGGTCTAGTTTTCATAAAATGAACATAAGTCTAGTTTCTTAATCTATGCATGCTAGTTTTTCATTTTATCATTCAAACATACAACTAGCATACACCACATAAGCATGGATTTTGAAATTTAAAACTTGTGTCATGCAAACAAATATATGAAATGCATATTCAAATGCACCATACAAGATCATGAGCTTGCTCCCCCTACTTGTGTGCTTAAAATTTTAATTGATCCCCTTCCTTTGTTATATCTCTCCTTATCTCTCTCTATCACTTATATCTTTGTTTCTCTCCCCCTTTGTTGTCTTTTCACTATCTTTGTACACCATTTCTCCTCCTTTGTCATCAATGACCACAAAGGTTCAAAATATAGATAGGTTGAGATTATCAATGTCAATCAATAGGGTGAGGACCATTTTCTCAAATTTGGTTTAATCTAGAACATTTGTCAAAGATATTTAACTCAGTTTAATCTAAGGACAAGCTTCTTCACACCTCCAAATAAGGGTTATCTTGTACCATGTTGAGTTAAACACTTATAGCTCATTTTCTAAATCAAACACTAGGTTTACAAGCCCACAAACATATCATATGCTACCACTAGACCAAATTAAGCATATAAACAATAGTGGTACCATACAAACATCAAAATCTTTTGATTTTCATGAATGAGCCTATTAAAAGTGAAAGATGACTAGATGCACTAAACATGTCCTTAGCAAGGATATATTCCATGCCAATCAACTTTTACCTTAGATTGCTCGAAGGAGAGGCATGTCATATAAGTGGGGGGGGTGCATCAACACATATTTGAGAAATTCAATATGTTCAACTCATTCCTTAGCTTGCTAAACCTTTTCTCATCCAATAGCTTGGTGAATATATCAGCAAATTGATCTTCGGTGCCTACATTCTTAATGCAAATGTTCCCTTTTTGTTGATGATCTCTTATGAAATGGTGGCGGACATCAATGTGCTTTGTTCTTGCATGTTGAACCAGATTGTTGGTTAATTTGATTGCACTCTCATTGTCACATAGCAATGTCACTGTCTTGAACTTGATTCCAAAGTCACTCAAGGTTGCCTTCATCTAAAGTATTTGTACACAACAACTACCGGTGGATATGTATTCGGCTTCGGCGGTTGATAAAGCAACACTATTTTGCTTCTTTGATGACCATAAAATAAGTGATCTTTCCAACAATTGACATGTGCCCGAGGTGCTCTTTCTTTCAACCTTACATCCCGTATAATCTGAGTTAGAGTAACCAACTAGTTCCAACTTTGCTCCTTTGGGATACCAAAAACCAATATTTTGTGTATGCTTCAAGTACCTCAATATTCTTTTTATAGTCTTCAAATGACTTTCTCTTGGTGAGGCTTGAAATCTTGCATACATGCATACACTAAACATGACATCCGGCCTTGATGCGGTCACATAGAGTAGGCTTCCAATCATAGACCAATACAATTTTTAATCCACCATATTGCCACTTGCATCACTATCCACATTGCCAGTTGTCCCTATTGATGTGCTAATGGCTTTGCTATCACTCATGCTAAACTTCTTGAGCATGTCTTTGATATACTTGCCTTGACTCACGAATATACCATTCTTCAATTGCTTGATTTAAAGACCAAGAAAGTAACTTAACTCTCCAATCATGGACATTTCAAACTCATTAGCCATACTCTTTCTAAATTCTTCATAAAAGTCTTGATTGGTTGATCCAAATATGATGTCATCACATAGATTTGCAACACAAATAAGTCTTTAACAATCTTCTTGGTGAAAAGAGTGGTGTCAACCTTGCCCATTATGAACACTTTAGAGAGTAGGAAGTCCCTCAATCTCTCATACCATACTCTAGGTGCTTACTTCAAGCCATATAATGCCTTCTTCAACTTGTACATATGGTCGAGCTTCTTGTCATCTTCAAAATCAGAAGGTTGCTCAACATATACTTCTTCATTAATGTAACCATTGAGAAATACACTCTTAACATCTATTTGATAGAGCTTGATGTTATGGGCACAAGTATAGGCTAATAAGATTCTAATTGCTTACAATCTAGCAACCGGGGCATATGTTTCTCGAAAGTTAAGACCTTCAACTTGTGTATATTCTTATGCTACCAATCTTGCTTTGTTCCTTACTACTATCCCATCTTGATCTTGCTTATTTCTAAAGACCCATTTGGTTCCAATCACATTGTGTCTCTTTGGTCTCTCTACTAATTCCTATACTTGATTTCTTGTGAAGTTATTCAATTCTTCATGCATAGCATTCACTCAATCAATATTCTTCAATGCTTCATCTATCTTCTTTGGTTTAATGGATGACACAAATGAGAAATACTCACAAAATAAAGCCAATCTTGATCTAGTTTGCACACCTCTTGAAATATCACCAATGATAGTGTCCAATGGATGATCCCTTGCAATATTGGTTGGTTAGAGTATTGGAACTTGATTGCTTGCACTTGCTTGATCATTGGGTTGAGATGATGTGCTAGCCACTTGATTTTATTCATTGTCATGAGAGCCATTTGTACTAGCTTGATTTGTATCATCTTGTAAATTTATGTTAGAGAGCACTTGCACTTGATCATCTTCATCATCATTCATTTGCCAAGGCCTCAATTCACCAACATTCATGTTCTTCATGGCTTTTGAAAGTTGAATGCCTCTAACATCTTCTAAGTTCTCATTCTTATCTTGAGAACCCTTGGTTTCATCAAATTCAACATCATGAACTTTCTCAAGAGTACTACTATCCAAATTTCAAACTCTATATGCTTTGCTAGTAGTTGAGTATCCAAGTAGGAATCTTTCATCATATTTCTTATCAAACTTGCCCAATCTAGTGCTTTTCTTCAAGATATAGCATTTGCAACCAAAGACCCAAAAATATATAATGTTGGACTTTCTATCATTCATGAGCTCATATGGTGTCTTCTCTTTTAATGGGTGACAATAGAGGCAGTTGCTACAATAGAAAGCCGTGTTGATAGCTTCGGCCTAAAAAGATTGACTCACATTGAACTCACTAAACATAGACCTTGCCATATCAATGAGTGTTCTATTCTTCCTCTCAACAAGGCCATTTGATTATGGAGTGTATTTGGCCGAGAATTGATGTCTAATTCCAAATTCATCACACAACTCATCAATTCTAATGTTCTTGAACTCACTACCATTGTCACTTCTAATTTTCTTGATGGTTGTTTCAAACTTATTGTGAATGCCCTTGACAAATGATTTGGATGTTGCAAACACATCACTTTTATCCACTAGAAAGAATACTCAAGTGTATCTAGTATAATCATTCACTATCACAAAGCCATATTTGTTACCACCAATGCTAGTGTATTGAGTTGGCCCAAACAAGTCCATGTGTAATAACTCAAATGCTTTACTAGTGCTCATCATGCTTTTTTAGGATGGGTGTTTCTAACTTGTTTTCTGGCTTGACAAAAGCTATAAAGCTTATCTTTCTCAAATACTACATCTTTCAAGCCTTTAACCAAGTTATGCTTGACCAATCTATTCAATTATTTTATTTCAACATGACCAAGCCTTCTATGCCATAACCCACCCATGCTAGACTTAGTGAACAAACATGTAGATAATTGAGCTTCACTAGCATTGAAATCAACCAAGTATAGATTCTCATATCTAAAGCCCTTGAAGATCAAGTTAGAGCCATCTACACTTATGATCTCTACATCATCTACCCCAAATATGCATTTGAATCCAAGATCACACAATTAAGCCACGGATAGCAAATTAAAGTTCAAGCTCTCTACTAGCAACACATTGGATATGCTAATGTCATTGGATATTACAATCTTACCAAGCCCTTTGACCTTGTCTTTGCCATTGTCACCAAATGTGGTACTATCATAACCATCATTGTCATTGATATTGATTGAGTTGAACATTCTTGCATCACCGGTCATGTGTTGAGTGCATCCACTATCAAGAACCCAATGCCTTCCTCTGGCTTTGTAATTGACCTACAAAAGAGATCAATTCTTTTTAGGTACCCAAACTTGCTTGAGTCCTTGAAGGTTAGTGACCAAGCTCTTTGGCACCCAAATGACTTTCTTCTTTGAGCCCATCCATAGTGTACTAGTGAACTTAGCTTTCACACCATTTGTACCCTTAGTAAGCACATAGAAAGAATTAATCTTAATTGAGGATACATTAGCATTTTTGCTCTTATTCTTGCACTCATGCTCTTTATGACTAACTTGCTTGCAACTAATGCAAAACCGATCATTATTCTTCACAAAACTAGTCTTGTGAGGAGCAAAGGCTGCCTTATCTTTCTTGAGGGTATAGCACAATCCCTCTTTGTAGAGAGAAGCTCTTTGGCTACCCAAGCACATAAGTAAGCGATCCTCACCACCATAGACCTTAGCAAAGGTGTGAGTGAGCTCACTGACCTCCTTCTTAAGGGTCTCATTCTCAACCATTAGTGAGGCATCACATGTGAAACCATCACTACTAGATGAGGTGGAAGTGGAAGTGCTACAAGAACGGTTAGTGGGAGCAACAATGATAGGCTTATAGAATGATTCATCAATTAAGTCACAAGTTAAGCCTACATTACATGTCTCAACATGTTTCTTCTCATTTTGCTCATTAAGCAAAGTGGAATGAACTTTTTCAAGCTTCTTATGAGCCTTGCCAAACTTCTCATGGGCTTCCTCTAGCCTCTCATGAGATGCATTGAGCTCATCAAAGGCTTGCTTAAGGACTTTTAGTTCCTTACGTAAGCTTTTGCATTCCCTTCTCTTAATGTCAAAGTGTTCTTTAGCATCATCTAGCATGTCAAGTAGTTCATCCTTAGTTGGTTCATCATCATCACTATCACTTTCATTTTCATTTTCATTATCATGTTCCTCATCAGTTCCATCATCACAAGTTTATACCTTAGTGGCCTTAGCCATGAAGCATGATGGAGTGTCGAATAGAGAAGGCTTCTCATTGATAGCAATACTTACAAGTGTCTTCTTCTTGGTGGTCTTGTCATCATCACTATCATCATCATCACTTGAGGAAGCATCACTATCCCAAGTGACCACATATGAACCACCCTTCTTCTTTTTCTTGAAGGTCATCTTGTCCTTCTTCTCTTTCTTTTCCTTCTTGTCCTTCTTCTTATTCTTCTTGTCATCATCATTGTCGCTATTGTATGGGCATTGAGCAACAAGATGATCTTTGCTTCCACAATTGAAGCGCCTTCTTGACTTTTCCTTGTTCTTGGATGAAGACTTCTTTCTTCTAGCACGATAGCCCTTCTTCATTATGAACTTGCCAAATCTCTTGACAAAGAGAGCCATCTTCTCATCATCTATCTCATCAAAGCTCAAGTCTTCATCTTCACTTGATGATTCTTACTTTGCCTTGTCCTTGGATGATGTGGCCTTGAATGCCACACTCTTCTTCTCATCTTTCCTTTCCTTCTTTTCTTCTTTCTCATCATTGTCTCTATATGTATCATCGGTTATTATATCTCCTAAGACTTGGTTTGGTGTCATGGTGTCCAAACCACTTCTCACTAGAATAGTGATCAATATGCCAAATCTTGAGGGTAGGCATCTCAAGAACTTATGGGAGAAGTCCTTGTCCTCCACCTTCTCTCCAAGTGCTTTGAGATCATTAACAAGCACTTGAAGCCTATGAAACATCTCTGGCACACTATCATCCTCCTTTATCTTGAAACTAGCAAACTTCTCCTTGAGGATATATACCTTGGCACTCTTCACCGCTTGAGTGCCCTCAAATGACCCCTCCAACTTCTTCCAAGCCTCATAAGCCATCTCAATGTTCTTAATTTGCTCAAATGTTCTCTCATCAATAGCATCATGAATGGCACTAAGAGCAATATCATTGTTTTGGAGAAGTACTTCTTCGGCGGTGGTGGGATTCTTAGGATCTTCTATCTCAATCTTGGTCTCCACCACTTTCCAAATCTTCCTATTGATTGACTTGATATATGTTGTCATCTTAGCCTTCCAATAGGGATAGTTTGAGCCATCAAATTGGGGTGGCTTCTTGGTGTTGTTAATTTGAGCCATTTTGACACCGAAGGTTGTTAAGCCTCAAATCATGGTGACCATGGCTCCGATACCACTTGAAAGGTCCTAATGGATAGAGGGGGTGAATAGTCTATTAAAAATTTCTACAACAACACTAAGACAAATGATTAGTCAATAAGATGGCTAAGTGAATTTTGCGCTAGCACTTTTATTTAGGGTTGTAAGCCACCTACCCAATTATATTTTCTACAATCTCTAGTATATCACAACAAGGCTATGTCTCTAATTTACATCTATGTGATCAATCTAGCAAGAGTGATACAATTAAGTACTACACTATCTAGTCTTGACTACCACAAGCTCTATACAAATAAATGTACAATGAAATACAAGAGAGTAGTAGAGAAATATACCACCATAGCAATCAATCAATGAATACCAATAAATACCAAGAAGACAATCAAGGCACAATGATTTTTCCTCTGAGATTCACTTGCTTGCCGGCAAGCTAGTCCCCATTGTGGCGATTCACTCACTTAGAGGTTCACGCGCTAATTGGCATCACACGTCAAACCCTCAATAGGGTGCCACACAACCAACATAAGATGAGGATCACACAAGCCACGAGCAATTTACTAGAGTACCTTTTGACTCTCCATCGGGGAAAGGTCAAGAACCCCTCATAATCACCACGATCGGAGCTAGAGACAATCACCAACCTCCGCTCGATGACCCTCGCTGCTCCAAGCCGTCTAGTGTGGTGGCAACCACCAAGAGCAACAAGTCAAACCCATAGGGAAACATGAATACCAAGTGCCTCTAGATGCAAACACTCAAGCAATGCACTTGGATTCTCTCCAATCTCACAAAGATGATGAATCAACGATGGAGATGAGTGTGAAGGCTTTGGCTAAGCTCACAAGGTTGTTATGTCAATGCAAATGGCCAAGAGGGTGAGCTACAGCTGACCACATGCCTTAAATAGAGCCCCCAACAAAATAGAGTCGTTGGCCCCTCAGTCCTCTGAAATTTGGGCTGCCCCAGACGCACCGGTCAGATTGATCGAACGTTGGACCCCTGCGTCCGGTCGCCTGATGATCACCACATGTCATTAGCTTCAAATGCTAAATGCCCGATCTCAACGGCTAGTCTGCTTCATGCCACGTGTTAAATTGTGACCGGATGCACTGCTCAAAGTGCCCAGACGCTTCACCACTGGAGTCCGATCGTTTCCAGTAAGGCACCAGAGCTGATTTTTCTTGACCGAACGCGTCCGGTCCACCATGACCGGACGCGCCGGTGCGTCCGCTCCTCCTCCTCTTCTCTGCACGCCACCATGTTAGTAGGACCAAACGTTGAATAGTGATCAGCCAGAGTCCAGTCACTTTTCTTCTTCGAGTCCGGTCATAGGGCAAATCGAGCCCGAGAGCACCACCTTCTTTTATAATTGACCGGACGCTGGAACCCTGAGTCCAGTCACATCGAACTGAGCGTCTGATCACTATTTGATAGTGAAAAACACTTCCTTCAATTCACCAACTTCTCCACCCTTGCTCAAATATGCCAACCACCAAGTGTATCACCTTGTGCACGTGTGTTAGCATATTTTCACAAACATTTTCAAGGGTGTTAGCTTTCCACTAGATCCTAAATGCATATGCAATGAGTTAGAGCATCTAGTGGCACTTTGATAACCGCATTTCAATATGAGTTTCACCCCTCTTAATAGTAGAACTATCGATCCTAAATATGATCACACTCGCTAAGTGTCTCGATCACTAAACCAAAAAGCTCCTATCAATTTCACCTTTGCCTTGAGCTTTTTATTTTTTCTTTCTTCTTTTCCAAGTCCAAGCACTTGATCATCACCATGGCATCACCATCATGATGTCATGATCTTCATTTGCTTCATCACTTGGAATGTGCCACCTATCTCATAATCACTTTGATAAACTAGGTTAGCACATAGGGTGTCATCAATTCACCAAAACCAAACTCTAGCCGGCTAAAGACCAAGGCACCTAAAGACCTAACCGGCTAGCGAGTGAGCATCAGTAGACTCCATGGACCTAGCCGAGGTGACGGTTGGAGAAGAGGGTGACGGAGAAGGGCTAGCCATGTGCGGCCGAGCCATGCGGCGACGCACCGTGGCAGCACGGTCGCATCAGCGATGATGGGGAGGCGGTAGCGGTTCGGCTAAGGCATGCAGGGTGAAGAGGGAGTCAAGGTGATGCTAGTGGTGTAGGTGAATTGGTTCAGGATGGGCGGTAGGAGGGCTGCCCTCGGCCATGGCCGAGCGCGGCCTTAATGGCACATCGGTAGGAAAAACTCCAAATTAGAGCTTGGCCTTGCACGGTTCAAGGCTGGGCGGGGTCGGGCAGCGAGAGTACTTGATGCTGAAACCGTGGATGCACTGAATTGAATGGAGGTGATCGTTCGCTGGGTAATTTGATGAAGCGGCTCGACGGCGGCAACAGAGGAAGAAAGAAAGAAAGAGAGGGCGGCCTCGCCTTGGTGGGATGCAGTCGGCGTGATAGTGGAGGCCCACGCGCAGGTGCTGAGGACAAGCGTGCGTCCATGACCAGCATGGCCCGCATGACCGCAGTGCCATAAATGGCAAGGTGACAACGAGCTCTACCATGGCGAGCACCAAACTGGGCTAGCAGCGGGGTAGGGGTGCAGAGGAAGGCACAGATGTGACGGTGAGGCAATGACACCTACAGCGGCTATGTCGCGGTGCATACCGGGTCGGCGGTGCGGTGGGACAGCCCATGTGCCCACGGGGCAGAGCGAGCGTTAGTAGCGCAGCACGACATCGCGGTGGCGTCGGTAGCGACAACACGAGGCAGGGTAGCAGTGCGCGGACGCGACGATGAGGTGACAACACTGGTAGTGGCTTCGTCGCGGTGTGGGGCGGGACAGTCGGCAGCAGCAGCTCTGCGCGGCCGGCCAGCGGTAGCCGGGCCATAGCCAGTCCAGAAACAGCCATGGTCAGCCACGCGCGATAGTGCGCACGCGTGACCAGCACGGCGACGCCGAGCGCCCGAGCTGGGTGACCGCGTCCACCCGGTGAGTTCGGCCGAGAACGTGTCGTGCACGTATTTTAAAGCACATATAACAACTAAACAGATGTTTCTGGACCTAAACCATCTCACCATGCTCAAGATGGCATATGAGGCTACCAACCCGAGCTAAAACACGACACCACCTCCTAACTCAATTTTACACAATAAATCGCCAAACATTGCACTGTCTAGCTGTCTATATACTTTAAAATCTTCTAAGTCTATGAGCTAAATTTGATTCCAAGTTGCATTTCTAGGCTATTGGAAATATTGGCTAGCAATGTTATTTTTCCACAACAAGTATTTCATTGTTATCTACAAAGTTCATATTCCAAATTCTATTTAAGTGCCACGTATATGTTCTATAGTATTTTTGTTCAATAAAAATTGGTTTTAAACCCTACTTGATATACATGAGTTGTGTAATAGCTTCTTATTTAACAATTTTATTGATCATTTTAGGTTGCAATACTTCATCTATTTATTCCATCACATACATTATCACGTAAACATGATGCTCATGACATGCACTACCGGATTTAGGAGCTTTGCCGAGTGCCAGGGGCACTCGGCGAAGCCACAAAAACACTCGGCAAATGGTTTGCCGACTGTTACACTCGGCAAACGACACTCGGTAAACTGGTTATCGACAAATGCTAGTTTGCCGAGTGTTTTTTGGTGGACACCCGGCAAAGACTTTGCCGTGTGCCCAAAATACACTCGGCAAATATTTTTTCAAAAAATAAAAAAGCCATCACAAACATTTTTTTAAAAAAATAAAAAAAGCCACCACCGGCTGGTCTCCGCCAACCGCCGTCGGTCCCCTCGGCGACGCCCTTGCCCTGCGTCTCACCTCCGCTCACCGACTTCACGGCCGCCACCACGAGCCACCACCACCACCACGCCACCGCCGCCCACCACCACCACGCCACCACCCGCCACGCCGGGGAAGAGAGGGAGAGGAGGGCGCAGCCGCTGGATCTGGGGAAGAGAGGGAGAGGAGGGGGTGGCCGGGCCAGATCCGCCGCCGGGGAAGAGAGGGAGAGGAGGGGGCGGCCGTCGGATTCGGGGAAGAGAGAGAGAGAGAGGAGGGGGAGGGGCGCCGGTGGTGGGAAGAGAGGGAGAGGAGGAGGCGGCCGCGCCGGATCCGCCGCCGGGGAAGAGAGGGAGAGGAGGGGGTGGCCGTGCCGGATCCACCGCCGGGGAAGAGAGAGGAGGGGGCGGACGCGCCGGATCCTCCGTCGGGGAAGAGAGAGGAGGGAGAGGAGGGGGGAAGGGCGCCGGCGGTGGGAAGAGAGGGAGAGGAGGGGGCGGACGCGCCAGGGCCGGATCTGGTGGAGGCGGTGGGGGAGGGAGGGAGGTGCGCCGCCGCGCAGGGAGAGGCAGGGGGAGCGCCGCCATGCCGAGAGAGGAAGAGGGGAGGGTGGACCGCGCCACCGAGGGAGGAGGGGAGGGCGGGCCGCGCCGGCGAGGGAGGTGGGGAGGGCAGGCCGCACCGGCGCCAGAGATGGAGGAGGGAAGGGCGGGGCCGCGCGCGGGTCCAAGATGTAGGAGGGGGCGGCGCGTGCCCGTGCGCGGAGAAGGGGAGGGGGGCATGCGGACGCGGCGCGGGGAGAAGGGGAGGGGGCCGTGCAGAGAGACCTAGGGCGCGTCCGCTGGGGATTAAAAAAAGTTTTTTTCGTTTGCCGAGTGTCCAGATCTGGGCACTTGACAAAGTTTTTTTCTATTTTTTTTCTTCTCCTTTCCCAGAATTTTTTTTTCTTTTACCGAGTGTCCTAGATCTGGGCACTCGGCAAAGATTTTTTTTTCCATTTTTTTTCTTCTCTTTCTTTTCCAGAAAAAAATATTTTTTTTCCTTTGTCGAGTGTCAAAAAAAACACTCGGCAAACCCCATCTTTGTCAAGTGTTTTTTTTTACACTCGGCAAACCTCCTCTTTACCGAGTGTTTTTATCGCGGCACTCGGCAAAGAACTTATTTGCCGAGTGCCCGAGAGAATACACTCGACAAACATAAAAACACTCGGCAAATTTGACGTTTCCGGTAGTGATAGTTTAGTAATTTGTTTAGAGCGTAACACCGAGGGTGTTACAGTATATATGCAGGAAAAATCAATTCTCATATATTAACTAACAATATGCATGGTGCTAACTTATATCACATGTTCCACTTCCACTTTCCATCAACTAGGCGGCTACAAGACAACATAAGCTAAATGGGTCTTTAGGATTCATTAGAATTTGTACATATTAAATGCATGTGTGCGCCTAGCCTATACAAAATCTAACGAGTAACCGGCTCATATTTGTGAAAAAAATACAATTCGTCAAAAGCTAATTATTTAGTATGCAGTAGAATCGGTCTTAACGACTCATGTTCACAGATGACAATGGCATGTTTCCCCGTGGCGCAGGGCCACAGCCCGCAGCTTGGTTTGGGGAGGTTGGCGTGAGATGGGAGCCTGAGAGCTTGCATTAAGAGCGGCAACTCGATCTTGATGGACGATCGAGCGGTAAGTCTGACACATAGTAATTGATCATCATACGCAGTATACAAGTCTAAACTATTAAGTTTTGATCTTATTATAAATGCAATTACATATTTAGTATTATAATGCAAAAGGTTGTTGAAGGCATGCTTAGAAGATGCATGCACGTGTTTTCTAGCTAAATTTTGTAGGAGGGACACAAAAATAAACATCCATATATGCATGCGTTCTTTTTTTAAGTTATAGCAAAAATTAATCACGTGAGACTCCAACCATTCAAACAAACCTCATCTATGATTGGGCCTCCAAAATTCCTATGGATTGAGCCATTTCATAAGAATTTTGTAGGAATTTAGATGGTTATTAATCCTTTGCTCCAAAGGATCATAAAGATAAAACTCCTATAAACTTACGGTCCTACAAAAATTCTCTATGAATTCTATATTTCAAAGAGGTCTTAGCGTCCCCATCATAATGTTTCATACTAAGCATGCCATACAGCCACAGTTGCATGGAATCTTATTAAAGCATAATGGTGGGATACCTACCCCAAATGGAGAAACTGGTGAGGTGGCGGGTTCTGGCCGGGTCTGGGGCGGGGGTTGGGGGTTGGGGGGCGCTCCCTGTCGGGCCACAGGTCGGTTTCCGGCCACACGTGTCGCGTGCGGCAGCTAAAGCAGGGCACGAGCACGACGCAAACTGCATCTCTGGTTCTCTCTCCTTTTTCTTAAGTTTATGCCCTGATACACACCCACCACCCTTCGTGAATAAGAAAAAGCAAAGGGAAAAAAAAATACACGCTCACCAGGCGGAAAGACCCACTTCGCCTAGTGTGCAATGCACCACGGCGGCTCACTCTTGGCGTCTAGCCTCTCAAACAAGGTTCACGTTGCTCCTAAACAAATTAATGGACCCAGGAAGTAGCAGTTGGTGTGGTGCCCTACTGGTGTCACGCGGAGAAGTGGTATACACTAATCTGACAAAAATGACTTTGAACTTCACCCTTTACTTTACAGGCTAAAACGTATATTTGTTTTTTTACCAGGAAAAAAATAGTCTTTATTATGCCAAGCTCAACTATATATAACTAGCATGTTCGCTTGTTTCAGTCAGGACTTATCAGTCATGATACAGTGTTTTTCTCTCAAAACAAATCAGCATCAGCCGGACTTATCAGTCCAGAAAACAACCAGCTAACAGGCTGAATAGGTGGATGTCAGAGGTGAAGGGCAGAAAAGCTCCTCGATGTGTTTACGTCAACCGTGTTCGATTGATCACGTCAGATGAGTGCGACAAGGAATGATCACGCAGAAGAGCATTAGCGGATCGATGAGGATCTCATCTCATACATGCCTGATGCCCCCCTGATGTTGACATCTGCTCACATTACTCTGAGCTCAGAGACAGACTGCTCCAGGGTCCAGGGCAACGAATTTATGTCACTTGCCATGCATTTAGCATCACTGAAGCGCGCATGAGTGGAGCATCAACTTATTCAGCGGGCTTAATTGCCAGCGAGAAAGACTGAAAGACACCACTACTGATGCGGGCATCAACTCTTCGTCGACGCGGGCTTTTCCTGGCCCCAGTTGGATCGTGCGCGCGTCCGGTCTCCGGTCCATACTCCATAGTACGCGTCGGTTCGTGTAGATGGCGAGGGACCGGCCGGCCAATGCAATCTTGTGATCCGCGCCCCTCTGCCATCCATGATTGGTACTATGGTATGATGAGTGATGAGGTGATTCCACTACGCAGCATGCACCAGCCAGGCAGTACGCCATGCCGGGTGATGCCTTTCCAGTTTCCGAACTCAGCTGGAGATGCCGAGGCGAGGCATGGACTGTCGGTACGTGTAGCAATTTAAAGAATTTTTTTTTACAGGTGGCACTCCTAGCGTGTTCGGGAGCCCAGACATCAGCCGCCCCTATAAATGGAACAGCAGGGGCGGCTAGTGATACGAGCCGCCCCGGCGTTGCTATTTGTAGGGACGGCTGGTGATTGAGCCGTCCCTAAAAATGCCCGCGTATAAATGCCTCTGGTTTGTAGTGACGGCTCAATCACCAACCGATCCTACAAATGACCACATATAAAGCAAACTGCAGCACCTTCTTCCTTCTCGGGTCACTCACTCTAACCCGTGAAAGAAAGGTATAAGGCCTTGGGCACCTCCCAAAAATTGTTCTACTAAGACGGAAGGTTTTGGTCTCAAATCCTTTGATGAAGAGATTGTAGAAGGTAAGAAAATGCTATTCCACATTTTTTTAAGTTTTAATGGTTGGTTAGTGAGTAATTAGAGTTTTGTTTTTCCTCTCTCTTCTATGGCGCTTGAGCTACTTATGAAGTAAATTAAACCCAAGTTTTGAATGTACTAGGGTAAATTAGGGAGGGTAACAAGATCATACCCTTATTTGGTCCATGTTTCTTGATTTTAGTGAACAATTAATTAGTTTTATGGATGTTTCATGTGCATGTAGATCTAGATCTAGGGTTTAGTTTTTTTATTAATTTCGTTTTTGTAAATTTATGTTTGATGAAATTGGACTAGGGTTTGTATGAAAGATATTGGGTAAAATATAATTATTACTAATTGTTGTCTTTGAAATTGTTTATTGTAATCAACACATATGTATTTTAATTATTTATGGATAAATGAGTCATTAATTAATTTTCCTCTACCATAGTGTGTTTGTATGCTTCATGTAATTATATTTGATTTATATTCATATATATCTGAAGTATATACAATTATTCTCAAGTAATTATTAATTTGATTTATTTTTATATAAACCTGAATAAGTAGTCCTTTAATGTTTGTTTTGTTGTTGTTGTAAAAGATGAAGTACATGAACTCTTGGATGTATGGTTCGTTAAGGTTCAAGGCAAGTTTCTGTGAAGAGGTGGATAAATTTATTGAAGCCGCAAAGAAGCATGCAACGATATTGACAGAGAACAAGGATACAATTATTTATTCCTGTAAAGATTGCAAGAACCGTATGGCATGTACATGCGTGACTATCATCAGATCACATTTGATTATGCGATGATTTGTTGAGGACTACACAGTGTGGATTCATCATGGTAAAATGGTTATTGTTAATGACGAGGATGAGGAGGAATATGACGAAACCATAGAATCCCTGTCTCAATATTCAGCAGAGCTTGATGCATGAATGGATTTCGAGTTTGGCAATGAACAAAGTGGTGATGCTGGTGGTTGGGATGGTAACGACGAAGGTGGTGCCAATAATGATGGTGGAGCATGTGTCAGGGACGAAGATGATTTAGAGGACATGATTCGAGCCCTTGGACCAGAGATTTTATTAAATAACTCGAAAGGTCTAGAAATTTTGGAAAGGGTGACAAAAGCATCGAAGGAGACTGTGTCTGGTGTTGAAAAGGGTTGTCCGACACATTGGACATTGCTACGTTTTGTGCTTGAGCTACTCATCCTAAAGGCTAAGTATGGCTAGTCAGACTGTAGTTTCAATGATCTATTGCATCTCCTGTCATGGGTGCTGCCACAACCAAACTCAGTTCCCACCAACACATACCAAGCGAAGAAGGTCATAAGTCCATTGACAATGGGGGTTAAAAAAATCCATGCATGCCCCAACCACTGTATACTTTTTCGTGGCGAAACATTCAAGTCACTAGATAAATATCCCCGGTGTGGGGCCAGCCGGTACAAGAACAATGACATTTACGGTGGGGACGAAGCCTCCACAGGGAAAAATAGGAATAGGAAGGGTACAAAAATGGTGGTATAAGAATCTCAGCCCCCAGAGGACATTCGATTAGGCAACGATACAAAGCAGAGAAGAATTCCTGCCTTGGTAATGTGGTACCTGCTAGTGATCGACCGCTTGAGACGTATCTTCCTAAACCCTAGAGAAGCCGCACTCATGACATGGTGGGATGATGAGCGCAAGGTGGATGATGATAAGATTGCACACCTGGTTGATTGTAGTCAGTGGCAAAGGTTCGATGAGAAGCACAAAGAATTCAGTGATGACCCAAGGAATGTATAGTTTGGCTTGAGCACCGATGGAATGAATTCCTTTAATGAGAGGATGAGCGACCACAGCACTTGGCCAGTGATCTTGACCATGTACAACATCCCAACGTTGTTGCGTTAGAAGAGAAAGTACCTTCTCCTCACTATTCTTATTTCTGGCCCTAAACAACCAGGCATTGATATAGACATGTTCCTCGAGCCTTTGATGCAAGAAATGGAGAGGCTATAGAGGCATGGGGAGCCGATGTATGATGCGTTCCGAAAGGAGGACTTCATATGTAGAGCAATAATATTTGTTACTACCAATGATTACCCCACGTTATTTGCTTTGTCTAGACAGATTAAAGGGAAGACGAGATGCTTTGTTTGCTTGGATGGTACTACATGGGTGTACCTGGATGCATCCAAGAAGATAGTTTTCCTAAGGAACCGACGCTTCTTAAAGATAAGTCATAAGTACCACAGCAAATTGTTCTTTAGATTTTATGACAACACCCTAGAGATTGAACCCCCTACAGAGAGACATCATAACGGAGAACATGTGTATAGAATGGTGAAAAAGATACACGTTGTCTATGGAAAAAAGAATCAGGATGGGACGAACAGAGATAGAAGCACACCCCCTGTCGAAGGCGTACCTTTCAAGAAACAATCGATCTTCTTTCAGTATCTACCTTATTGACCAGACTTGGAGGTTCCGATGCCATTGATGCTATGCATGTGCAGAAGAATGTCTTTGAGAGTCTCATTGCTACCTTGATGGACACAGGCAAGTCAAAGGATGGTCTAAAATCACGGAAAGACATGGCGCAGCTAAACGCGATGCCACAGCTTCACCCGGTACCTGAGGCTAATGGAAAATACACTCTACCCACGGCATGCTTCAACCTAACAACAGATGAGAAGAGAGCTATATGCACTTTCCTGACGGGGGTCAAAGTTTCGACTGGGTTTTCAGCGAATGTGAAGCTAGTGTCGATGAAGGACTTGTCAATAACACACTGCAAGGCTCATGATTATCATGTGATGCTGATAGTGTTTCTACCTATTGCAATTAGGGCTATAAAGCAGAGTTCTTGAAAATGACCATCACCCGCATGTGCTACTTCTTTTCGAAGATCTCACAGAAGACGATTGACAAGCAAGAGCTGAGTGACCTACATGAATTTGTGATGGAGACACAAAACCAACTAGAGATGTGTTTACCTCCTGCTTTTTTATATATAATGCCACATCTCATGATTCACATGGTTCATCAGATATAGGTGCTGGGCCCTTGCTACTTGCATGAAATGTGGTCCTACGAGCGGTTCATGTCGGTTCTAAGTCGATACATGCATAATCGAGCATACCTAGAGGGCTCCATGATAGAGGGTTACAGTACTGAAAAAGTCATCGAGGCTGTTAAGAGTACCTAAAAGTACAGAAAGGGATTGGTAAACCCGATTCTTGTCACAAGGGTAGGTTGGCTAGGAAGGGCACCAGTGGTAAAAAACTGTTCATCAACTATGATTACAAAGAGGTGAGTCGGGTGCATTACAGTGTCTTGTAGAGTACACAACTGATGCAACCGTACATTGATGAACACTTGGCTATCATAATGGCGGAGAGAAATGGTCGTTCAGATGATTAGGACATGAAATAGCACAAGCAACGACTAACTACATGGTTGAAGGACCAAAACATACCGCCTGAAGAAATCATAAACTCTATTACCATCAGTAGGTTGGCGGAGGGGCCATCGAGACAAGTGACATCTTGGAATGCTTATGACATCAATGGGTATACGTACTATACCCACGCAAAGGATAGTAAATATGTGAACCAAAACAGCGACGTTCGAATAGAGGCTCTCGATGGATTGGGGCGAAGATCCAATACTTTGCCATCATTGAAGAGATATGAGAACTTGACTATGGAAGGGATATAACGGTGACCCTGTTTTGATACCGCTGGATCAAGCAACACTAATAGAATGAGATCGGATTGAGAGTCCTGGACCTCGAGAATCTAGGCTACTAAGATGACCCTTGGGTGCTCGCTTCATGTGTCGCACAAGTTTTCTATATGTCTGACCCACAAAGTAGCATCCCCTCAAAGAAAAAGACAAAGCACGTGGTTGCCTCTGGAAAACAGCACATTATCGGAGTTGATGGCATAGACGATGTTGAAGCTTACAATAACTACGATGAGATGCCGTAATTCACAGACTTTTCTAAGAAGATCAGTGTTGTAGAAAAAAACCTATCCAAAGACATATTGCCATGGAAACAAAAAGGTATCAAGGAGAAAGTCGTTATAGCGGGCTAGCTAGTTGTTGAACGTAGAGTGTTTATGTAAGTGTGTGTTTGTAAGACTTTATTTATTCATGCATGTGAGACTATATATTTATGTATGTGTTTAAGACTATATATTTATATATGTGTTTGAGACTACATTTATGCATCTATGTGAGACTACCCTTTGCAACATCTAGATGAATCTATTTTAATATCCACTCTATTACTACTAAAACTTTATGAAATCACTTAACACTTTATGAAATGAAGAAATGACCAAAATAAAATTAGGAGATCTTGATAAGTTATACAACTTTTATATTCATCACCTTTAGAGCTGAAATCATTTAGTGGTTGAAAATTAGGTTTGAAGCTGTCATTTTCTAAAATTTAAAATTCGAACTGTTCAAATTTTATCAAATAAAAAGATGACCAAAATAAAAGTTGTAGATAGTGATGTGTTCTACAACTTTTATATTCATCACCTTTACAGTTGAAATCATTTAGTGGTTGAAAATCAGGTTTGAAGTTGTTATTTTCTAAAATTCAAAATTTAAATTATTCAAAATTAGTGACAAAGATAGATGACTAGACTAAAACGATAGAGCATGATTTTAAAAAATTTTAGGAAAAAAACCATCACATCTAGAGTTAGTATGAGGAAGAAAAACTAGTTACAAGTTTCAGCCACAGATTAAAAAGAAAAAATCACACTTGTTCATCATTGATCATCATGAACAGTAATGATTTTTTTTTAATCTCTGGGTAAATTTTGTAACTAGTCTTTCTCCCTCATACTAACTCCAAATGTAATGATTTTTTTTCCTAAAATTATCTGAAATCATGCCCTATCAAGTTACTGTGTTGATTTGGTCATTCTTTTCATTTGTCAAAGTTTGAGCAATTCAAATTTTCAAATTTTAAAAAATGACAAGTTCTAACAAGATTTTCAACTATTAAATGATTTCAGCTATAAAGGTGATGAATACCAAAGTTGTATAACTCATCAAGATCTACAACTTTTATTTTGATCATTTCTTCGTATGACAAAGTGATAGTAAACATTGTTCACAAATCAACATGTCTCTCGTATAGTTCATGAAACTATGAGTCATATGTGAATTTGTGAACAATGTTTTCTAATACTTTGGCACATGAAGAAGTGACCAAAATAAAAGTTGTAGATAGTGATGAGTTCAACAACTTTTATGTTCACGACTTTTATTGTTGAAATCATTTAAGGTTTGAAAATCTTGTTTGAAGTTGCCATTTATTTAAATTCAAAATTTTAACCGTTCAAATTTGGTCAAATGAAAAGATGATCAAAATAAAAGTTGTACATATTGATGACTTCTACAACTTTGGTATTCATGAGTTTTTTAGCTGAAATCATTTACTCTTTCCAAATATTGTTTCAAGTTGAAATTGTTTGAATTTCAAATTTTGAATCGTTCAAACAAAATCACATGATAAGATGACCAAAATAAAAGTTGTACATGTTGATGAGTTATACAACTTTTATGTTTACAACATTTTCATTTTAAGTCATTTTATGTCCTAAAATTATAGTCGAAGTTTTAAAATTTAAAATTTTAATTTTTGTTTTTTTTGTTTTCTATATTTTTTACTACAATTGTTTTTATATATATTTGTGCATATATATAATAATATAAAATATTATATACATTTACTTTGTGTTTTTTTATATAAAAAATACAGAATTAATAATTTAATAAAATAGAAAAATATTTGTAGGGGCGGCTAGATCAGGAACCGCCCCTACAAATGTAGGCTGGATCAGGAACCGTCCCTAAAAATGCATTTATATGGGTGGCTGGATCAGAAACCGCCCCTACAAATCGTCCTGCGTATATAACCAGGGCGGCTGGGTCAAGAACGTGTTGGGCGCTCTTTTCTTCCTCCCGACGCCGTTAGGCTACCCAAGTGCAGGGCAACCACAGCGGTGGCCGGCCCTCCACGCGGCGGCAACCTCCCTTGTCCTCCTCCTCCTCCTCCTAGTTTTCCACCACTCCCCTTCTCGCGACACAAGGCACCGGGTCACAGCGGCACGAACGGTAGCCTAGGGTTTGGCACGCGGTGTCCTCCTCGCCGGTCGCCGCCCTCCACCTCTGCCTAGCGCGCCGTACACCTCCTCGTTCCCTCATCTACGACCAGGTGGCAACAGTGGGTCGTGGGTTTGGGTGCGGGCACGGGTTGCGGGCCTAACCAGGTGGCAGGCGGTGGCACTGGCGGTGGTGGCCAGGTGGGTGTGGGCGGCCTCCTTCTACGACCTCACGCACAGGACGCGCGCGCTCGTCCAGCCGTGGGTCACGCGCCGGGTGCATGCCGAGACGGCGGCCATCCTCAGGTTCTAGGTCCGATCCCCTCCACGTGCTTTGCTGCATTGCTTGCTTTGCTGTGCATAAAACAAAATCATCCTAAAGTTTCCAAAAGAACTAAAATAGTGCAAGGATAAGTCTAAGCCTTTTACAATATATGTTTAGACATATAATTACTTTGTTGTTTCTCTCATCCAATTGTGCTATTTACTATTTAGTATGGATTTTGCCATGGAATTTGTTATTTCCAATTTTCCATTCATTATTTGATGGGTGCTGGCCTATTAGTGAGTAATATGTATGGATGTTGTTTTAGGATAATTAGCAAAGTCAGGATTTATGACCCTCTTTTTGGATTTTTTAGTTCTTAATAGGTGTGTACTTGAGATTTTGAAGACTTGGACCAGTGACTTTTACTATTTCAGTCCCTAGAGCTAAATATGTAATTTGGATCATATATCATGTGTGAACTTGTGATGCACTTGGTTTGGTCAGAAATCATTATACCACAATGGACGAACTACACACACAAAATGACCTTAAAAACTACAATTACAACAAAGATCATCCTTCCATGGATTTTATTTGTTGTTGGTTAGAGTTCGGAGGTTGCACTCATGCAGGAAATTTATTTAACCATCAGCATCGATGGATCCAAATTTATGGCATGAGTCATCCTAACTATTTTGTCGGTGGCATCTGGGTTTGTGGACCGTGCACCAGCACTTGTGCCTAGGAATGTTTCTTACTTTGAATTGTGCGGTGGAGTTAGCTGATGGAATGTTTGATAGAATAGCTAGTAGTTTGGCTTGATTCTATCTTTTAAGAGAGTTGTTTGTGTTGAGCTGGAACTTGTTGTTTTGGGTGACTATCTGTAGTTGAGAGTAGTTTGTTTGGTAGTTTTTCCTACTACAATGTTGGTTTGTAAGCCGTTAACCCCCAGCAGTAGATCTTTGGCCTCGTTAAGCTTTCTAATAAAGCTGGGTGAATGCCTTTGGTCTAAAAAATTAATTGTGTTGTGTATTTCCCACTTTTCATGGTGAGGGCCATGTCTGCATTTGTTGCCGAAAACGAGCATCGATAGGTCTGCTTCATTTTTTATGTGCCTTTATACATCATTGATACTCATGTCAGAGTTATTAAGTGGCTGATTTCTCCTTAACTCATGAATTAAGTCATAATAATGTTACTGTAGATCTTCCTTTATATATACATTCATATATTTTCCATATATTGTTGTATCTTGACTGTTTAGATGATTATAAGCATGTGAACTATCTCTTGTTGCATATACTTTCCTTCTCATATGAATGCTCTGTGATAATGGTACTACACTAATGCTTGGTTCACTTCTCAATTTCTAAAGTTTGTTTGATTAGAAATGATTTCTTTTTTGTTTAAGTTGGTGGCATGTTAATATATAATGGTTACCTCAGTTTCTTTACATACTTATATCCTTGCACTATTTCAGTTCTTTTGGAAACTTTAGGATGATTTTTTTTATGCTTTTGGAAACTCCATTCCTCTCTTTTGCTTGCTTTGTTGTGTAGTTACTACTACCTAACTACTACTACTCTGCTTTCCTATATTAAACTGTGCAGTTTTCACATATGTTCATTATTCCACTTAAATAACTAAATAAATTAAGAAAGGCATTAAAAGAAATGAATTAGTGGTGAACACCTTACTTTCTGGTAATCTTATATCATGTGTGATCTTGTGATGCACTTGGTTTGGTCAGAAATCATGTTTGGCACATAAGTAAATATTTAATTTTAGTATTTTTATAATTCTGGACAGTTTCTAGCACTTGGTGAATTAGGCTTTAATAATGGTGTTTCCTGGGAATCATGTGAATACTAAAGTTGTAGTTAACTTACTAAACTAGCTTGTGTTAAAATATGGTGGCATTTGGCTAAGTAGTTTAGGAGATATGGTTGTTCTCAGTTTGAGTCCAGTTTTGGCTGCTCTCTATCTTGTGAAGACAGATTTTTGTTGTTAAGTGATTTTGACCTAGTAAAAGTTGGAATCATGCCTTGAGGTCTGAAAATGAATTTTAGGAAATTTCATAATCTTTCCAAATTGTCTTGTTGCATGTCATTTGGATTTGTAAATCTCTAGTTATGGTCATTTTACTATGCTGCTGTTGCTCTCTTACTACTGCTACTACTCTGTACTATACTCCATTCCTCTCTTTTGCTTGCTTTGCTATGTAGCTACTACTACCTAACTACTACTACTTTGCTTTCCTATATTTGCTACCCTACTATGTCTCTATCTCACTCTTTTCTGGCTCGACTAAACTGCTCTTTTCTGGCTACTCTTCTATGCTTCGGGCAGCCCTTCGGGGTCGATTTGAAATAGCCAAAGGACTTAGCAAAGGGCAAGGCAGATGCTTGCTATGCTTGCTCTCTCCCTCTCCGATGTTGTCTGGTGCTTGCTGTGCCTGCTCTCCATCTTTGGTGCTTGCTGTGCCTGCTCCACCCTTTGTGTTTTTCTTGGCTACTTCTCAGACCACAAAGGTTTCTAGGGCCACGATCTCTTCTCAAACAGAGTCATTGTTGCTCGCCATGTCACCTTTGATGAAACCAGGTTCCCCTTTGCCAAGTCACGGTCGCCTCCCCCCACGGATGACTTTGATTTTCTTGTTGAGTTTGAGCCCCAGGTGCGCCTCATTGGGCTCTGGGTTGCCTCAGGTCGCGCCTCGCGCAACCATGGATGCGCCTCGTGCTGCCCCCACCACGCTAGCCCAAGTGTGTACATACCTTGGGTGCGATATATTACTCAAATCTACATGCTAGTTGCTAACTTGCTACCCTCCTCGGCTCCTCCCCTGTGCTACCCTCCTCTCCTCTATTTTTGCCACCTTTCCTATCCTCTATGTTTGGGAAGTAGCTGTTGCTTTTTTTACACCTTTTTCTCTCTATGTTTGTTAAGCAGCTGTTGTTTTTTTTTTGCCAAATCTCCTCTCTCCTCTCCTCTCCTTTGTTTCACCGATGATGAAATTGTCTAAGTCCATACATTATATGGAATATGAGGTGATGATCAAGAACTTGTGAGGAACTTGGCATCATTAGCAGCCGCCCCTACATTACCTTCTCCTCTCTTCTCTGTTATGATGCCTTGATGCTCCAAGTTCATGATCAAATGATGATTGACATATTTCTGAGGCCTCTACTGCTGCTACTACTCATTTTTTATATATTGTTGTTTTATAGGACTACTTTGGTTTATAGACCTTTTTGATTTCTTATACCTTCTCACGTACCTAAAGCACACTTTCTTGCATCTATTAGAACAAAGCGCGAAATAATGTCGTGGACACCAGACAGTGTAGCCCGATGCCCCAAGCCTGATGAGTAGCCAACCTATGAGGAGCAAGCACTAGAGGACCAGCTTACTCAGGAGCAGTTCAATAATGAGTTAGAAAATGATCTAGATGTGATGCTTACTCAGGAGTAGTGTGACGAGGAGGAAGGGGGAGCAGAAGGAAGAGCAGGAGAGGCTACTGAAGGCGAAGAAGAAAAGGATGATGATGATGATGATGATGACTCAGAAGAGGGATATGTAAGTCTTGAGGATCCTTTCCCACGTGAAGCCAGAAGGAGGCCAACGGAGGAAGATTTGGACAAGGAGTTTGACCCGAACAAGGAGGTAGGAAAAAAGCCTTAGCTTGTAAATTTTGCTAAAGCTTTGGCTATGTTACCTCTGCTAACACTTTGACCTGTCGTATATATAGGTCCCTCCTAAAACTCAGAAAAGACGACGTCGACGTCCGCGACATCTCGCTGGACAAGATGGAGTAGAGGAATGGAGAGCAGAGGCAACAGCTACAGAGACAGATCACGATGCCTCTACTCCACAACCTCAAGACACAACCATGACTACCAAGACTAAGAGGAAACGAGGGGATAGAAAAACAAATCTATATCTAGATAAGGCATGCTATGTGATAACAGAGGTTGGGCCAGCAGGGGAGATCCTTGAGCCGAAGGAATTAAGAGGACGATTTCATAATGCGATCGGGGCCCTAGTAAGAGATAAATTGAACCCAACAATCCCTAACTGGAAAGAGGTATCAGAGAGCAAAAAGAATGAACTATGGGATAGACAGCTGAAGCTCAATTTTAGATTTCTGGAGGGTAAGCATGAACTGGTAAAAAAATGCTTTCAAGATGATGGGAGAGTCATTCTGACATTGGAGGTCGGAGCTCAACAAGAACTATATCCAAAAGGGGTTAACTCCCTTCAACGAGTTCAAAAAAATAACTCCTAGTCAATGGGAGGAGCTCGTGGCTCAAAAGACTTCACCGGAGGCATTGGAGCTCAGTGCCCGTAACACCGAGTTGGCTAAGAGGAACAAACACCACTATCATCTAGGCCCCGGTGGCTACTATGCCAAGGAAGAGCAGTTTAGGAAGATGGACATAGAGACACAGCTACTGGGAATATCGATGTGATGAATTTGAAGGTACGCTCAAGGAATTGGATATATGCGAGGAGTACAAAATCATCCAGCGGTAATCTTAAGTTTGAAAAGCCGTAGACCCAAGAGGCAGTATCAAAGATACTGAAATATGCTGAAGACAAGAAGAAGGGCTCATTCAATCCTTCCAGAGAGAGGGACGAGTTTAGCCTTGGCTTGGGAAACAAGGAGCACACAGGCCGCACCAGGGGGCTAGGGAAAAGGACGACCTGGAAGTAAGGATTCGAAGAGGACAGACACATGTACAAGAAATATGGCAGAGACTAGGAGACTAATCTTGAGCTCCAAGTGAAGGCTCTAGTTGCGAAGGTGCTGGAGGAGCAAGGACTGTCTATGGAGCCATGGATATTAATGACGCCGCCGAGAGAACTAGCATTAGTTGGCAGCCCTCCGAAAGTTCCTAGCAGCCAAGGTTCCACTGCAGCCACAACCCCCGTCAATCGTATACGGGAACCAACTAGTTGCACCTTGGTGTTTCTCAGTGACCGGTAGAACACTATTATAGAGGTGGCAATGGGTGTGGCACATCCTCCCGGTGGCTTACACCACAATAATAAGATACCATCGGACTACACTAGGGTCGAGGTGCATACTGCGAAGCCCGAGTTCATGCAGTGGAGGATAGACTATGCAACTCCTGAGGGGCTGGTGTTACTCGGAGACGTTATGGGGCAGTTCATCCTCTGGCACAAACGGAATATTATATTGACTGCTTCTTCGCTGCATCCCCCTCTCCTAAATTTGGAGCGAGTTGTTGAGGTCGGGGAGATATTTTCACGGTCTCGTGACCACCATATTCCTAAGATGCCACATTCTTCCCTATCTCCTAGCGAGCATATGTCTGATGAGATGCAACAACCTTCTCTAGCTCATACCGAGCAAGTGCATGATGAGATGCCATAGTCTTCTCAACAAGCACAGTCGATACATGAACAACGAGTGCCTCCTAAAGAAGGTGATGCACAAGAAGATGAGGATGTGCCTGAATGGGAACTTCAAAAGAAGCATCCAATCACCATAAGACCAGTTTATGTTCCGATGAAAGACGTCTCGTCGGTGTCCAAGTGATATTCCCATGACCAGTTCAAGCCTGAGAACCAAGTTAAAAAAGTCCCATCACGGGGTTCTGAGGAGGCCGTCACTAGCAAACTCAACTAAATTGCAAAGCAGTATCTAAATATTGATGCCATCAAATGGTCAAAGGATTGCCCGAAAACATATGAAAGATGCAAGTCTTTCCTACCAAATCGGGACATCCAGCGCCTATCACTTGGAATGAGAATGTTCCATGATTGGTACTTGCGTGTTCTCCCAACGAGCATAGACCTCATACAAGCATGCTTCCCCACCAGCATATTTGGATGCCCAGCCGGGAAAATTGTCTTTGACTTTAATGACATGCTGACATGCTTTCACCTGGGAGCAATGGAGATGAATCTAATTCGCACGTGGTACCTGTAAGTCCTTGTCCTCCCGATATGATATGAATGTAATCTTTGAATTTTGTTGTAACTAACCCACGCCGTGATTTATAGAATGCAAGTGCATATTGTCAAACAAATACCAAGTGTGAAAGCCAGGTATATAGACCCTCAATCTATAGCCCAAACAAATTTTAATTACCCTAAACAGTGGAAACTGGATGCCAAAGAGCTAGCTGCTGCAAAGACTCTTCGGGAGAAAGAGCACATCCGTATAGCGAAACTAAGGGAAGAGTCCCTTAAGGTTGCGGCATACATTGCCCTGGCTTTCAAAATTCTCCAACAACACTCTACTATATGGCTACCATACAACTTCGAGTAAGTTCAACTCTATACTTAAAGCTTTGTTCGATATATTTTATTCGATGCAAAAGAGCTTATCTAGTTCTATGATTAAATCCATGCAGCAACCACGGGATTTGTATAGTCATCGATGTCGGGAGGAGCATGGCATGGGTCTTTGATTCAATAGATAGGGACACGGTGACATACAAAGACTTCATATCGATTATCAAGACGTATACATATCGACAATCCTCATTAGCTTATATGTTTGTATACATACTTGTAACATTCACTTTTGGATACTAACAAGTTGTATTTGCTAAAATAATTTGAACAGGGCATTTATGTTCTATATCACTAAACATCACGGAAGGCATGATCTAGCAAGGAAGGAAAAGCTGGCTATAAAAACACTATGTGCGGTAAGTGTAACTTACTTTTTCAGTACTCCATTGCATGGCTATCAAAAGCATTACTTATCATTTTCATATGCAAAACACACAGTGCCCCAAGCAAAAGCCTGGGAGTGTACATTGTGGATACTATATATGTTCTATGATGAGTAACACTGGTGCCTACAGGAGACACCCCTTAAGAGTAAGTTTGAACCTCTTCACCCGTAGTATAAAAACTTCGTACATGTTATGAAATACTAAACCAAAACTTGTTCTCTTGTAGTGGAAAGAAGAAAAAGAAATGAAAAGAGACCCATACAAGGATGACCAACTCTTAGAGCTCGTCGACGACCTTTACAACTTCATATTGGACCAGATTGTATACGTCAAAGATTCCTACCATTACCGAGAGTCTAACTTAGGTAGAAATCCTCAGTACCAATACCTTCGTGAGTCTAAAAGGCTAGCTCTAGGACGTTGATAACAATGTGTATGGAATTTGACATTGGTTTTAACTTGTGAATTATGTCTATTTAATGATGGATTGTATATATTCTTATAAATTGGACTTGTAATTGTAGTTTATATAGTACTCTTGTGATTGTAGTCTAAGGGGTTCGGAACGCTGGTCGCGGGGTGTTCGGTAACGCGAACGCGGTTCGGAATACGCGGAAACAAACAGTGTTCTGGTCGAATTTGAAAAAAAAATAGTGAAAAAACGTACTGTAGGAGCGGTTATAAACTGAATCGCCCCTACAAACAGCTACAACCGCCCCTACAAATCGATTTGTAGTACCAGCCGTCCCTACAAATCAATTTGTAGAGACGGCCTGAAAACCGCTCTTACAAATACATGATTTGTAGAGACGGTTTGGTAAGAACGGCTGGTCAAACTGCCTCTACAAAAAATTACGAGCCACCTAAAAAAACGTTTAGCGTGTCTGAACCGAAAGGTTGCATACATGTTTTCCATCGTTAGAGACCGCCGCTTGGTGTTAGTACGCACGGCACGACCGCGACATGCCACGGCCCACGGAACTGCAAACATGCATGATTTGAGCGAAGCACGGAGCGCCTAGGTTTTGGCCGGATACTGGGCGAGCGTCTAGGTTCCCGTCTCTGACTTGTCACTGGATGTTGCTATCAGAGCACAGCGACGTTCATTCGGGAATGATGGATCACGGCCAGCCGGTAATTCCTGATCGGTACCAGTGGAGTGGAGAGGTGTCTTGTAGACATGACATACATCCGTCCTGGTTTCTACATTGCACCTACCGGCATCTTCACATGTACTCCCTCCGTCCCATTGAGTTTGTCGTTTGAAAACCGTGCCCCTCTCACAATCCCGGTTCCCGAGCGACAAACTTAATGGGACGGAGGGAGTACACAGAGGAGTATGTGATCCATTTGATGCCATGGGCTAATGTCTTGTAGACATGACATGTATCTGTCATCTGTGCTGGTTTGAACTTGGTACCTACCGACAACTTCAAACGTCTTTGCGCAGCTGATACAATTAATCAAGTATTGTTCTCATGATTCATGAATACAGGTTACAGGTAGCTTAGTGAATATCTGAACCGTGAGGTTACCGTAATGCCGTCAAGCGTCCTTGTTTCCTTAATTTTTTTGAATCATAAGCGCTACCAAACAGTTCAGGTAAAGTGTCAGCTTCAGCATAAATGCATAATTCTAGTTGTTGGGTTCATATAGTTTTACGGGTACGCCTAATGCCCGGACGTCTAGCGCCAGGACACGTCCGGACGCTCCGGCACCCGTGTACGGAAACTGCACCAACAAGCGTGCGCGCGTCCCATCTGCAGCATATCTCCTCCACACCCCCATCCCGCCACCGGCGCTGCCATCTCAGGCGCGCTCCCTTTGCAAGCCCCCCCCCCCCCCCCCCCAACCGCAGCCCCTGTAGCGCTGCGCCCGTTTTGTGCTGCACGCGGGGCCTGCGCCGCCCAAGCGACAAGAGGGGAAGGGAAGGGCACACGGCACCTCCGATTTGGAAGGACACGGCCGCGGTGTCGTATGGATGCCCTACCGGCTCCAGGAGAGATGATGTAAGAGAAGGTGGGGATGAGAGATGCAACATTCGATCTACTTTTCAAACATACAAATACAACAGTTGCAACATACGTTTGAAGACAGTTGAAATAATTAAAACATGCTTCTGAAACACTTGAAAAAAAAACACCTAAAACACAATTGAAAACCATTGCAACCATACGCAACATCCAAATAAAACACATGCAACGTATGTGTGAAACATATGCAACATCTAAATAAACACACTTGCAGCATGCGTCTAGAAAACACAGATAAAACATACCTCTGAAAAATATTTGTAACACTCGAAACATATGCTTGCAACATGCCTATGAAAACATCTAAAACACTCAGAAACAGACGCTTGCAACATGCTGTCGGCGCGAAAACGTGGTAGACGCGCCGAGGGACACGCAGCAAGCCAGAACGATCCAGAGATCTGCTGGCTTCAACGCAGGACTACTCGCTTCTGCGAATTCCCGAGGGCGTGCCAGTCAATTTGACTAGAAGGAGAGAAAGTTTATCAGTAATTTAGGGTGGAACGTGCCAGTTTTGACCAGATAGTTCTAAGTGTGCCGCTTCAGGGGCAGCTAAACGAAAAAAATCGACTAAATAGCCGATACGAGAAGAAATCGACTATTAAGGACTATGACGCTCGCGGGTCATGATTGATTTATAATAACGAGCACAATGCACCTAGTTTTTAATGATCACTTCCCTTGAGTTATTAAATATGTACGCGTCAAAGATACATCATTGGCTAGATCAAATTTATTCAATGTATGGTGCAAAGCCGATAAATTCGGTAAAAGGGATATGCCATGCAAACAATCGACTGTTTAATATAAAAGGATCTACGAACTGTCTAGATCTAATTTATTACCACCAACAGTGAGATTCGACCGGATCGATGCAGCTATAATGATGACAACAATCTAAAACTAGAAAATCCATAAAACCGACTATATATCAATAGGCTCATGGAAGCATGGCATATCTGTGAAGACAGGGGCGAATCGACTAAAATAGCCGATTCAGGTAGAAAATGGATTATAGCATGTGAACAATCGACTATTTAATATGAACATATTTATAAACTCATCAAATCTAACATATTATCTTTAACAGTGGGGTTCGACCAGATCGATGGCAGCCATAATAAAGATAACATATTAAACCTTTAAAATAAACAAATATATTCATATTTAACAGATTCATGAAAACATATTATAAGCGTTAGAGTATGGGCAATCGGCTACATAGCCAATGCAGGCATAGCAAACAGCCAAAGTCATGCCTGGCCGAAAGAAAACATACTAACTAGCATACTCTAATTTAAAGTGTTAACAGTGGGGATCGACCAGATCGTTATAGCCATAATAGCAAGCTATAGACCAGATTCAACTAGCTCGTAAACCTACTCAAGATCAGACATGCCTTGGCCGCATACTATGTATGATCAAGATCGAAGTAGAACGACCGATAAAACATAATCCATCGTTTGAAGTAAAAAATATCGCAATATAGCAAAATAAACGATGGACTAAAAGGATGTGAGGCCGATCTAGATCGATCTCGATCGGGCAGGTTGATGTTGCTAAAACTAATGATAATAACAACATTAGCAAGATCGACAACTTCATGAATCTACCCAAAGGATGCCACCCTTAGGTAGAGGTGATAACTTGACCTTAATCTAATTCGAGAAGTCGAGCTTAACCGATGGCAGTCGTACTTGAACTAGATAAGGATCGGTAACTAACTTATACTAGAGCTCATAAAAGGTCGGCCGAACCGATGTAGCCTGACAAACAAAAGTATAAGCCATGTCGGTACTCACAGACAAGCTAGAGGTCGATCGGATCGATGTAGCCCTGCTTGTTGAAGAAATCACCGAGATCTACAGTACTCCTACTCATAAGGGTTGACATAAAGCCAAAAAAGTAATTGGTATTGATTGATTGGATATCCTCTTATAATTGTCAGGGTCCAATATTTATACATGGAATCTAAACTTGAATCCTACTCAAATACGACTCATTACAATCTTTGGAATAAAAGAAAACATTCCTAACTTATGATAACTTGGACCCTAATCTTTTTCTTTTTGTAGAGTCCGACATATTTTTCCCCGATGCCATCCGCACGTAGTCCGTTGATGTTGTATGCTGGAGTTATCTATAAAATAGCCAATTCCGACACTGCATCAAAACCAGCTGATATCGATTCACATCTGATTGATCCCTTGATGATACAATCTTAGAAGCTTCGAGTTCCCACGTTCTTTTTTCCAAATTTTGGTGTAAACACATGTCCTCTAATTTTGGGATAAAAATAATTTTAGTTCAAAATTTCTATTTACCTGCTCACCGTGTCGCAACCGTTTATTCCAAAATATACGCGTGACTCCTGATTTTCTTGGTTCGAATTTTATATAATACCCCAACAGTATCATTTCCAATTCACTCGGCCCATTCGCTTTCCCCTTCTTCTTCGAGCGAGCCTCAACAGCCAGAGCCGCCACCACCAGAGCTCCAACCCTAGCAGTTTTCTCTCTGCTCGAGCTGTTCACCAAGTCATTCCTCTACAACCCTTTCTTAGATTCAGATCTATTCTAACCAAAATGGCGACTAGTGACTACATCCCTGAGGTACGTCTCCAAATTTCTACCGCTCAATTATTAGCCGTTGCTCTGTATTTTCTTTTCCTTAAGTTTATCTCATCTGGCTTTCCAAGAAATGGAAAATGAAATTCTGATCCCTTCGTCTATTGTTCCAAATGCTTATTACCTTGGACCCATGGGAAACACTAATCCTTTGGATTTTATCAATCAAGAAACCAATCAAATTCCTTTCAGACAGTCCTTGGTAGACCTATCTTCTTGAAATACTAAAAATCCCTTTAGGAATTGGCCCAAAATGCCTAAGGGATGAAGAGACTGGGAAGTTTATGATTGAAGCCAATGCCTGACACTCTCACTGTTTGGAATGGAGAGAAATGATTCACTCCTAATTGTTGCTTCTTACTTCTGGTCCAACACCTTGAATGCCCTCGTCTTTGGTCACGTCCCAATGATTATTACCTTGGCCAATGTTTATATGTTGACTGGCCTTAGAATAATAGGACCAATGTAGCCATATGAACTCTTAGGTGATGGGTCAAAGAAACTGGCCAAAATATCGGACTGCATAGGATGGGCAAGCTATATCTAGAACCACATCGGGAATGAATCGACTGTTAGCGAAAGAGAACATGTGACTTTTAGGAATATGTGGTTAGAAAGATTCATCTTCTATGGGTCATCTTATGGTCCGACTTACAATCATAAACTCATGGCAGACCATCTGGCAATAGGCGTTGATATTTCTCTTGAAAAGTATCTATTGGGATCAACTTACCACTTGATGCACCAGGTGGCCACTCAGCTACTGAAGAATGAAGCAGTGCTCACTATCAGTGGCCCTTGGTGGTTAATACAAATGTGGTTGAATTTGTATATGCACAAGATTGTGAAGCCAAATCTCCAGAATTTGAGTTTTCCCTCCTCCAACTTTGACGAGGAATACAAATGCGAAGAAGGAAGAACCCATCAGTGTATGAACTATGGTGAAGCTGCATCGGCCATAACAATTGCTATCAATGTTGACCACCTTTTCAAGAAGTTCTATAGTGGGTTTGATGCAGATATTCTAACCTGGCTACCCTATGATGAAGATGAGAACAGTGAGTTGGTCTTTCTATTCAAATTTCGATTTGAATCAAGATGCTCAGACAAAATGGCAGTTGTAATCTTTAATTCTTTCATCAAACCCTGCGTTCTTCCAGCCAAATTTCATCATGGCCGCGGTAAAATGTCCATAGGTTCTTTTCTTCCCAACAACCTTTCAACCTATGAATTTTACAACACTTCTTTCATAGCTCATCAGTTTGGTCTTGGTCAACTGCCCCCCCCGGCTATTCTTCAAAGATATGCTGAAACCGAGTGAAGGCATCAGTGAGGCAATGGAAGCTTCTAGAGTTTTCCAGTTAGGATCAAATCTTCCTTCCCTCTATCTGCATGAATGGACCAGAGTCTCCTTCACTTTTCATCTATATGATTCCTGGTGGCAAGAATGGCACTCCCACCTCTTCTGCAGGTCAGTTCATCCTAACTACATAGCTCTGGATGAAGATTTTGCTTCCAACAATGAGGTAACTAGCTAACTCTTTTTTCTTCTATAAAGATTATCTACTAAAATCCCTCTGTCAACTTATCTAACAGAACTTCCTTGCAGGATGCTGAATTCAATCCCCTAATTGTGGACAAAAAAGAGCATGCCATAGAGTATTATCCGTCATGTCCAATCTCAAGACTGGGATCAACTGCACCTACACTGAAGAAGCTGATGAAAACTCAGGCTGCTCCTACAATTGTAACATGTCAACCTTCAAAACGCAAGGCAGCCCAAGGGTCCACCTAGAAAACCATTACTAGGAAAAGACTTCACAGAACGAGACCATCAACTGCTCAGGTAAAACAATTCATCCTCTTCTCAAAATGATATTCAATTTCAAATTATAATTCTTTTCTTACAGTTATCAACCATTGCATCCCAATCTGAACTATTGTCCCAGGTGTTTAAATCAGCACCAACCAAACCTTCATCGGCCGATCCTCAAAAGGAGCTAATTTCGGTTGAAACAACCGATGCTTCTAGGATAGCAGAAGATGAGAGTCCTCCCACTTCACTTCCTGATATTGCCAAGGTATCTCCTCAAAACTCTTAATTTTTATTCAATTTTTACTCTTCTCTAACCATTTATCATGCCATATACCCCCTGAGGAAACATTTACGCAAGAGCAGGAGTCTGACAGTCTACCCATTGAAAATGACCCTGTTGATGCTATCACCCAGACTATCGAGTCCCTAGTCTAGCAAACAATTGATGGTAAGAAAGTCATATGTTTGTTTTATCCTACTGCAACAAACATGAACCGAAAAATCTTTCTTGATATTTGCAAATATCAATATCGAAAGCTCAGAGCCGATTCAACCAGATATCATTGGTGCATCATCGGCTGTTCCTTCTTAGATAGAAGCTACCCCAGAAAAGGTATTGTATCTCCTCATTCTTCTCATTTTCAAACAACTTGTTACTTCTTAGCAGAACTTTTCTTTCCCACCTACAGGTACTTAACTCACCAGTTCTGAGCTATTCTTTCAATCTTGAAGAGTATATAGATGAAGATGAAGTCAGTTCATCAGCCATCTCTTCTAAAGAAGTTTTATCAGAAGAGACCAGAAATCGACTAAGGGACATATTGCCAATGCTTGAGAAGGATATAGCCGATTTGGTCCAAGATGCAGATCCAATGCAAAGAATCTTCTTAGCCATTAAGGATAATTTGTCCCCAGATCTCATCGAAGTCTTGACACCTTTATCCATCATTGAAGATCAAACCCCAAAGGTGAAAAAGGCTCAGAGAAATCTGTCTAACCATGAAAGTTTGATGGCTAAGAAGTATTCCAATAAACAAGAAGCCAAAGAATTAGCGCAACTGATTGACAATATGAAGAATTCCTCTTCCAGAATTGAACTAGAGCTGAATTAGCTGAGAGCTAGGCGTGTTGAGCTTGAGAAAGAACTGGAAAGTGTGAAGGCTGCCATCGATTGCCATAAGTCCAACTTGGTTCAAGTTCCCAATGCCATCAAGCAGAAGAAACAAGAGATGCTGACCAAGGTCAAAGAAGGCAAGGTCATTCGCAGTAGCCTTGAGAACATTTCTGGATCAGCCAAAGAGGACAAGCAACAAATCACAGAAGTCGATGTTATCTGGCTAAAAGCATTGAAAGCAATCCAGAATGTTCTAAACTTGTAATCTGCATACCAATATTTGTAACATATATTTTGGAACCAATGATAACCATATTTTTTGTTGATCAATTGTATCTCTCATCTCGGCTAAAGAGCTGATTTTAGACTTCTGACTTTAACCGAATTAAATCTAAAAACACGGCTTCCACTAAGAAAACTCCCGAATCTTCCGTCCTCAGTTATTAACGTCGCATTCTCTTTGGCAATAGTGAGGTGGCACTTCACCTCCTATTAATTGCAGTTACTCTTCGCATGTCCTGAGATATCTACTATCCCGTCTCCGTGGCTATAAATACTAGCCGAGGGCTACGGCCTCAAACGCATCCACACTTGAAACTGCTTCTGTTCTCCGCGCTTCTCTACCTTCATGAACCCTATAGCGGTTTTCTTCCTCCTCTCTGTAGATCTAGACCAGCACCCATGGTGGGAGAGGATCACCGTGATAAGCGCACAATGGAATATCTCCTAGAGGAGAACCTACCAATGAGCCAGCGCCTCCGTCATATGAGGTGAGATCGACATCTTCTGCTCATAGCAATGAATTCTTCTAACTTGTTTATAGGTTCGTCCTGAATGATAGCCTTCATCCACTTCTTCCTAGGGCCGGCGAGCCCTCCAATGCTGCATCTGATGTTGCTTTCATGCCGAATTCATCGTCGGACTCCTCCGACTCCTATAATGGCGATGACGCCCGACATTTCCTCTGGGAGTGGAGGGCGGCTCTAGATCGTTATTTCAAGGCAACTTGGGAGAACGGTCAGCTTAAGATCCACCTCGGGGCCTCTCAAGCTGCCATCCTCACCGCCAAGGAAGAGGCCAGCGCTGCTCGGGCGCGACTGGCCGAGTCTAACGCTATGGTGGAGGGTAAGATGAACTCCGAGAAAATTGTTATTTTAATTTCCACTGTCTTTGTCTTGATGTCTTCTTTGTTTCTGTGATCGTCAGCCCTGATGGTGCAGTTGGAGAACCTCCAGCTAGCGACGAACATGGCTACGACGACCATCAATGCTCGTGGCCCCTTCATCAATGCCCGCCTCCACGATGTCCCAGTCCATGTCTAGGAGATCACCCTCCATGGCGTCCATCATGGCGCATCAGTGGCACTAGCTGCGGAGCAGGTTTAGACCGAGTATGAGCTCCATACCATGGAAACCAGTTTCCCAATGGGCGACGGCCCTGCGAAGGACGAGGAGTTCATCGAGGACTTCGTTGATGCAGCGGAGGCCATCGTGGACATTACATCTGCTCAGGATGTGATAAACAATGTCTTTGACTAGTTTGTACTTAGGGCAAACCAATAAATGAATAAAAAACTCTGTTTTTCTATGATCATGTCCCAGTGTACTTTCTGCAATGTCTTATGTATACCATAATCATTTCTGTGTTGGTTTTTGCTCTATAGACGATACATATCATATCGGCTTTTCCCTTCTCTGCGTTAATTTTTAACTAAATGTGATACCCTTCTGGTACCCGCTATTAGAGCTGATGACTAAACAAATCGGCTGTCAAGTATTAATCCAAATGCTAGGATAATATTTCTTTAGACACTTTCCATTGATCGCTTCTTGATAGGTTGTACCAGTACTCTTCAGACCAAAGATCATTACAACCCATTCAAATAAGCCGATTGTGCCAGGGCACCTAAAAGTTGTCTTCCTTAGCCATAAATATTTGATTATATCCTGCATTGCCGTCCATAAAACTAATAACCTTGTGCCTGATTACTGCATCTACCAACAAATCGGCTATTGGCATCGGATAACCATCCATGGGTGTAGCCCTGTTCATATCTCTGAAATCAATGCAAACTCGTAACTTTCCATTTTTCTTATACACAGGGACAACACTTGATATCCATTCTGTATAACGGCATGGTCAGATAAATTTTGTTTCTAGTAATCTTTCAGTCTCCTTTTTTATATTATCAAGAACATTTGGGTGAAATCTCCTTGGAGCTTGTTTAAATGACTGATATCCAGGTTTGATTGGTAACTGATGTTCAACAATTGATCGACCTAGACCAGACATCTCATAATATTCCCAAGCAAAACAATCTTTAAATTCCTTTAATAAATCTATCAATTCTTGCTTATACTCAGGATCCAACTTAGCACTTACAAACGTCGGCCTAGGCCTATCTCTAGGACCAATATCAATCTCCTCTAATTCATCGACCGACGTAAAGCCATGTCCCAGTTTACCATCTGTACCATCTATTGGATTATCCATTAAAACAAACTTTCAGAGCCGACTGCTTGGATCGGCTGTTAGCTTTCATCACTGATCTTAATGAAGCCTCCTTCCCATAGCTTGCCAAAAAAACACTCGAAGTCTTCCAGCTCCCAATACATTGGATCAGTTATTGCAATACTCACAGAATCATCAGCATGAACTAGCTCAACATCATCTCCATGCCACTGAATCAAGCATTGATGCATAGTCGATGGTACACAACAATTTGCATGAATCCAATCATGACCAAGAAGTAAACTATATGAACCATTTTCATCAATGACAAAGAACGTAGTGAGTAAAGTCTTACTTCCAATTGTCAACTCAACGTTTATTGCCCCCTGGTCTTGGATGCATTACCCCCAAAATCCTTAAGCATCATGTCAATTTCAATCAAATCTCCTGGTCTATTGCCAAGTTTGTGAAAAGTAGTATTAGGCATAAGATTAACAGAAGCACCTCCATCCACCAACATTTTGTTCATCGGCTTCCCATCAATGAAATCTTTTACATATGAAGCTTTTAAGTGCCGATGCTTGACTGACTTATCGAATATAGCTTGTTGTATCACCGTCAACTTGGCAACTATCTCCTCATATTCTAATTTGTTAAAATCTGAATAGATTTCTTGATCTGTTGGAGCTCTAAATTCTGACGGTGACAGAAAAGCCATTTGAATATTAGCCGATAGTTGACCCCTATCGGCTATTCATTTAGCACACCACACTTGAGGTCTACCAGATTTTTAAGCCTGTTCTAGCTCTCTATTCCTTAGACGTTGTACCCTTTTTCTGACTTCTTGTCAAACCTCCTGGACACCATTGCCCTTCCTGCCAAACATACTCTTCCTCATCGCCTTGTTCTTCATAATCAGCATAGTTTTGATCAACCACTCGCTTCCCAAGTCGATCATGTACACTTCCATTTTTTAAGCATCGATCCATATTATTATGATGATACTCACTTTGAGCATGGATAGACCGGCGGTTGGCTTGAGATTGCCTAAACTCCCAATATTGTTCACTACACTCTAGGCAATTATTTCTAGTAGGTAATTTTAGACCTTCATTCCAACAATGTCTGAAGAAAGGACAATTCCAATATGATTTAGCTTGTTTTCTTTCATACCTCTCATCTTCTTGTTGATGCTGGTATTCTTTCTCTTCTAACCAACGCTGATAATTCTTTTTCCTCTGTCGTTGTCATTTATTCAATAAAATTCGAGATGTGACATATAGCCTTATTGCCCCATTTCTTGACGTCTCTCTCTGCTCATATTGGCTCTTCTGTTGGTCATGATGTCTTTTAATTTCTCTATATTCATCAGCCGATATTTGCATATCTGGATCGACTGTTCTGGTTTTTTTTTGCCCTAGTTGATGTTAGGAGTTTAGTCTTTCCTTTGGGTAACTTAACATCGATCATATTCTAATATCTTGGAAAAGGATTATCATCAACTTTCATCTTCTGAGGTGTATCAAATTTAAGCTTCCCTTGCTGAATAGCCCTCTGTATATGTTGCCGGGAAATTCTACACTCATTAGTAGAATGAGAAGTAGCGTTATAAAATTTGCAGAACTTCTTATTCTTCAACTGATCAGGAGATAACATAACATGATTGGAGGGCAATTTGATATGTCCTCTCTCAAGCAAGAAATCAAAGAGCTTGTCTGATTTTGTGACATCAAAATCATAGCTCTCTTTAACTCCTCTCCCCTAAGAATTTGGCACCATCACTGTCTTCTTACCCCAATTCCATTCAGCCACAGCAATCTCTTCTTCTTCATCGTCCTCATCGCCATCATTAACTGAATATGGATCATAAGCTTCAACAATTGCGGCACTCTTTTAGAATTGGGTATCTCTGTGCATATTCTAGAATTGGCTATCGAGTGCTGCCACCCATTGAGCCAACTAACCTAAATTGTCAAATTCTTGTCCAAACAGCTTCTCTCTCCACGTTGGCAACATTCTTGAACAGCTAAAGCAGCTAGCTGATCATCAGTCAGATTCAATGAAAAGCATAAATTCCTAGTTTCTTGGAATCTCTGAAGAAGCTCAATACCTGATTCATTAGTTATTTGCCTTATGGTTGTCAAATCTTTGATTTTCTTTTCTCCTATCCCAGTATAGAAATATGTATGAAACTTTTTCTCTAGGTCAGTCCAATTGATAATGGAATTAACTGGTAACAATGAAAACCAAGTGAAAGCTGGTCCTGATAGGGACAAGGAGAAGAAACAAACTCGATGAGCCTCTTCAATGGATGCTTCGCCCAACTATGTAAGATACCGACTGATATATTCTATTATACTTATGCTATCTTAACCAGTGAACTTAGCAAATTCCGGGAGCCTGTAATTTATAGGAAGAGCGACCAAATCATACCACTCTAGATATGGACCTTTGTACGAAAAGGTCTACCCTTTTGGTTTCAAAATAAACTGATTCTTCATTATCTCGGTCACTCTGAGCAACAACTCATCAGCATTCGAATATGGGTTTCTTTGCAATTGCTGATCCATCTGCAGATTAAAATTTTGGGTACCTTGATACCCTATATTTGGAATCATATGAAGGGTATTATAATCTGTGCCATAATGATATCCTTGTAAAATTTCTATCTATTGAGCCCTTTGCTGATTTGTTGCTTAGAGTCTCTGATTGTAAACATTGGGATCAGTATCTCTACGAATCATTTGAACTAATGGCGCTATTTTTTGAGCCTACGATGATATTTGGCCTGCTGTGCCAAAATTAACCATTTGATTCTGAACTTGCCCTATCGGTTGTTGCACATGCTGCACTGACGATCCAGGATTATACTGCATCTGATTAATAGTGGTACCCTGAACTTGCTCAGATGAGCTCTAAACTGCCTGGACATCATCATTACCAGCTAGTGCTGCTTCTTGATGACTAGTACTAGCTTTATTAGTCCCCTGGGTCGACGGATGTGGAATGTTGTAGTAAACCGGTCCAATCTGATCAATTGGATATCCATGAAACACCTCCTTCATAGTATTATGGAATGTGTTCAAGAAAGCGGTATTATGGTTCAACATGGCATCATGAACAGATTTGTTTACAGCATCTACGAAGAAACGCCTATCATCAGCTTCGTCTCTATCTGACTGCCCGTGCATCAAAACTCTCGGTAGTGGATATTTTTGGATAACTTTGTTGTCACGTGTCTTGGTGTAGGATAGCAAACACTTATTCTAAAACTCTTCTATAGCTTTGCTAATGATGTCCTTATCCTCATCGGGTAAGTCTTCATAAGGCACCATAAGAATGCCCCTGTTGTTGTCAGCTACCATGACGATTGTGGGGTCTCACTGAGCATGCCAGAACATGTGTCGATGCGAAAACGTGATAGACGCGCCAAGGGACACGCAGCAAGCCAGAACGATCTAGAGATCTGCTTGGCTTCAACGCTAGACCAGTCGCTCCTACGAACTTTCGAAGGCGTGCTAGTCAATTTGACCTATAATTGACAAAGAGAGAAAGTTTATCAGTAATTTATGGTGGAACATGCCGGTTTTGACCAGATAGTTCCAAGTGTGTCGCTTCGGGGGCAGCCAAACGGCAAAATCGACTAAATAGCCGATACGAGAAGAAATCGACTGTTAAGGACTATGACGCTCGCGGGTCGTGATTGATTTATAATAATGAGCACAATGCACCTAGTTTTTAATGATCCCTTCCCTTGAGTTATCAAATATGTACGCATCAAAGATACATCATTGGCTAGATCAGATTTATTCAATGTATAGTGCAAAGCCGATGAATTCGGTAAAAGGGATATGCCATGAAAACAATCGACTGTTTAATATGAAAGGATCTACGAACTGTCTAGATCTAATTTATTACCACCAACGGTGAGGTTCGACCGGATCGATGCAGCTATGATGATGATAATAATCTAAAACCAGAAAATCCATAAAACCGACTATATATCAACAGGCTCATGAAAGAATGGCATATCTGTGAAGGTACGTGCGAATGGGCTAAAATAGCCGATTCAGGTAGAAAAAGGATTATAGCATGTGAACAATCGACTATTTAATATGAATGGATTTATAAACTCATCAAATCTAACATATTATCTTTAATAGTGGGGCTCGACTGGATCGATGGCAGACATAATAAAGATAACAGATTAAACCTTTAAAATAAACCGATCTATTCACATTTAACAAAATTAAGAAAACATACTATAAGCGTTAGAGTACGGGCAATCGGCTACTTAGCCGATGCAGACATAGCAAATAGCCAAGGTCATGCCTAGCCAAAAGCAAATCTACTAACTACCATACTCTGATTTAAAGTGCTAACAGTGGGGATCGACCGGATCGTTACAGCCATAATAGCGAGCTATAGACCAGATTCAACTAGCTAGTAAACCTACTCAAGATCAGACATGACTTGGTCGTGTACTATGCATGATCAAGATCAAAGTAGAACGGCTGATAAAACATAATCCATCATTTGAAGTAAAAAAATATCACAATATAGAAAAATAAACGATGGACTAAAAGGATGTGAAGCCGGTCTAGATCGATCTCGATCGGACAGATTGATGTTGCTGAAACTAATGACAATAAGAATATCAGCAAGATCGATAACTTAATGAATCTAACCGAAGGATTCCACCCTTAGGTAGAGCCGATAACTTGACCTTAATCTAATTCGAGAAGTTGAGCTTAACCGATGGCAGCCGTACTTGAACTAGATAACGATCGATAACTAACTTATACTAGAGCTCATAAGAGGTCGTCCGGACCGATGTAGCCTTACAAACAAAAGTATAAGCCATGACGGTACTCATAGACAAGCCGGAGGTCGACCGAATCGATGCAACCCTGCTTGTTGAAGAACTCGCCGAGATCTACAGTACTCCTACTCATAAGGGTTGGCGTGAAGCCAAAAAAAGTAATTGGTATTGATTGATTGGATGTCCTTTTACAATAGCCGGGGTCCAATATTTATACCCAAAACCTAAACATGAATCATACTCAAATACGACTCATTACCATCTTTGGAATAAAAGAAAATACTCCTAACTTAGGATAACTTGGACCCTAATCTTTCTCTTTTTGTAGAGTCTGATATATTTTCCCCGATGCCATCCACACGTAGTCCGTTGATGTTGTCTGCTGGCGTCATCTATAAAATAGCCGATTACAACACTACATCAAAACCAGCTAATATCGATTCACATCTGATCGATCCCTTGATCATACAATCTTAGAAGCTTCGAGTTCCCGCGTTCTTCTTTCCAAATTTTGGTGTAAACATATGCCTCCAAAAACAATGGCAACATTTGCAACATCCATATGATTCAACTGCAACATACCTCTGAAACGTCTATTGAAACATACAGTTGCAACATAGGGGGAGAGAGAGAGCCTGGCGCGGGGAGCGCCATGGCTGCCGGATCTGCGGGCATTGGGGGCTCCCGATGGGGGAGGACGTCGGTGTGTGGGGGAGGGGTGCCGCTGGGGTAGGGAAGGAGGACGCCAAGTGGGGGAATGAGTCGCCAGGGTGGGGGGAGGAGGACGCCGGGGTGGGTGAAGGAGCCGTCGGAGTAGGGAAAGGAGCCGCTAGGGTGGGGGAGGAGGACGTTGAGGTGGGTGAGGGCGCCGCCACCGGCCAGGGAGGGAGCCGGTGGCGCACGCGATGGAGAGGAGCGGGTCGCTGCCGGCCATGGACGGACCGAGCGATGCACGGGATAGAGGGGATGGAGAGGACCGGCCGCACGCGATGGAGAGGAGCGGAGTCAGCAGGAAGGAAGAGAAACGTGTCGTTTATTTTTATAGATGGGCCATGACGGGGAGCAGACCGGACAGCTCCGCAGGCCCACGCCCTCGCCAGATCATTATCCTTCCACAAATGACAAATTTATAGTGCCCGAGCGGTAGCAGAGGGAGCGCCGCCCATATGAGGCCGAGGTGTTTTGGATGGTGCATGCTTGCCCAAGTGCCCAACCGAGTCCAAGACCCCAAGTCCATGCCACGACATGGGCCCGGTTCGTCGACGGCCTTGCCGCCGAAATCCCACGGGTAGCCTTGGCGGTGATGCCTCGCACACCGTACAAGGCCTCTTTTTGGGAGAAAAAAAATCCTTTGTTATTTTTTTTCCTACAGCGAATAATCGTCATCCTGATTCAAAAATAAAAATTTGGGGACAAATTTTGTGTATAATATGAAGTATAAATGAGTCCTTTCCTGCGAACATATTTTTTTAGGGAAACAAAGATAATTTTATTTGAGAGGTCCTGCAAAAATACATTGGCTGTTCTATACGGATACGGATCGTACGATCGCGACCGTGATGGGCTGGGCTTAAAACTTTTCGTTGTTAGTTGGGCTCGGCCCATATTGGGGTCTTGCGGCCACGGACCATTTTGATCAAAGCCTCTGTTTTTTCTTTTTAGAGTAACTCCAACAGTTTAGTTTAGTCATTTTGTAAAATAGAAAACTCTTCAAAAAAGAAGAGGTCTGCGGCAGCCTTGCTATTTCTCATTTTCAGATAGCTAGCGTCCATGGTTGGCTTTATATGGCCACTTAAAATTAAGGGGCAACCAGCTTTTTATTTTACAAAACCAGCTAGCATATCTGTTGGAGTCTATTTTTTGCTATATAAATTCTAAAATAGCCACCAAAACAATAATAGCCGAGCTGTTGGAGTTGGCTGTAGCGGCTCCGCATAAGGATTTTTTTAATTTATATGCATTTTACGTTTTTAATTACAAATGTTATATTGTTATATCTGAAGTCATAGCACAGTGACTCGAAAATCCAACCACAAAATTTCATATTCCAACTTCCACAATTCTGAAAATGTTTTGGTTGATCCTTATTTTCCTCTCTGTGATTTACAAGTTGCCATGTCCTCCTGCTATGGCTTTGGCTCGCACTCGCAACCTCGCGAGCTCGAGAACCATCCGTCGCCCAGCGTCGCCATCAAAGTCACGAGTTTTGGGCGACAGCGGCGGCCGATCCCCGTCTGGATAACCTAATCCATCCACCACCTCCTCGCTTTCGCAATCAAACGCCACCATCAGTCCATCACGGCACGTCGGCGTCGCCACCTGCCCTGCCGTGGGTCCCCACGCTGTCAGTTGCACCGCAAAACCGCCCTCCGCGTACCAGTCCCCGGCCCCGGTCCGAAACCGCGCGTGTCGCCCGCCCATAGACAGCGTCGTCGGCCTGGTGCTGTAGTTTGGTTCGCCACCGGATCACCAACCCACACCCTGCCTCTTCGACCGAGCCAGAGCCAGAGCCAGAGCCAAAGCCGAGAGCCGAGGAGGTAAACGAAGAGGCCGCCATGGCGACGACGCGGCCGGCGCGCAGCGACCCGCACCTGCCACCCGAGGAGGCGGCGCGGGTGGAGGCCGAGGTTCGGGGCTACTTCGACAGCGTCGCGCCGAGGCGCCCGGCCAAGCCGCCGCGCAGCGACCCGTCGGAGGACGCCCGCGCGGAGCCCGCTGCCGTCGATACCGGGGACCACGACTTGCCGGAGCTCCGCAAGCTGCGCGACCTCGAGGCGAAGCCCCAGGTCAGAGACTCAGAGCTCTGCCTCTTGTTTTTTCCCACCTTCCTAGCACAGTAGCACTGGAGTTTTTGCTTCGTGTTTGACTGTGGAAATCGATCGGTCGGAGTGAGCGTGATGCCTTGTCGTGTGCAGAAACTGGTGTTGGACGGAGGAGGAGGGGATGTGGACGGCGAGGAGGAGTATGTGGAGACGCGGTACTACGATGGCCTCATAGGCATCGACAAGCAGCATCACACGGTAAGCTTTGAATATACCTGTGTGTGCACTCTTCAAGGAAAAAGTTATCTACCAAATTTACAAATAGTTGACGTGTCATGCTGCTGTGATAGGATTTGTGGCTAATCCCTTATGTCACTTTTGTTTCTCTCCTTGTTATTCATAATATTTTTTTGAGGAATTGTTATTCATAATATTGATGTTGTAATTACGAATTTATCAGCATATGCAAAATGGCAGAACTTTTTTCCATCATCTTAAGAAAAAGATACGCCATGCTGCTGTTATCAGGAAGCCGCCAGTAAGTTGGCCAAGTTTGTAGGTGCTGTTTAAGGATTTGTGTAAGTTATAATTCTATGTTATTCTGGATCCTTCTGAGGGTAATCAATCCATCCACAGTTACTTATTGTCCTTTCTTTAATCTTTCCATGTTAATTACATCTGCTGTCTAGTGTGAGATAGCTTTTGAACTCTTCGTTGCAATCCTCCAATCATAACTGCTTCCAAGAATTAAGTGTTTGTTCACACAAGAGCCTTGATCAACATTGATCATAGAATTTTCACTGAAAAAAAGATTTAATATTTTTGAATTTGCTTGCAGAAATGAGCGCGGTAACCAGAGAACCAAGAGTCAACTACCATTTTATAGTTTTCCAGTCCTCTTTTAGCAAGATGGCTACTAGAGTCAGTAGCTGTTTCCTTGGAAAGTGCTATGGATTAGGTTGCCAAATGAATCTGGAAATCAGGTTATCTTTAATAACATGTTAAGTACTCCCTTCATTCCAAATTATAGTTCACTTTGGCTTTGTCCAATGTCTTAAGTCAAACTTCTCTGACTTTGACTAAGTTTTAAGAAAAATATGTTAACATCTACAAATTCAAATAAATGCACTATCAAAACATCTTTTTTCAAGGAAAATTTAATGAAACAAATTTGATGTTATAGATGTTGGTGCATTTTTGTATGAACTCGATCGAAGTTAGAGAAGTTTGACTTAGGACAAAGCCAAAGTGAAATAGAATTTGGAATGCATGGAGTGTGTGTTAGTCGCAAAATTTGATGGATTCTGAAGATTGCCTTTTGAAATTAATAACACGAGCATGGCTAGTATTTCGTTGACAGAGGAGTTTCAGAATAGGAGTGCAAAGAACATTTTCTTAATGTTAAATGCAGTATGTGAAACCAAGAAGCTGTATTAGCCAATGGACAATGGTCGAACCTTGAGTCTCCACATTGGTTATTTCTGATATGCATGGGTAACATGGTTTTACTAATGAGGAAGATAATTAATTTTGGAACCTTAGAACTGTAGGTTACTAGTTATCAACGTGTTTGTTCAATCGTTCCTCAACACCTATTTTTCCAATAGTGATAAGGACAACAGTTGCATTCTCCTATCTTTAGCATAGTCAGACTTGCTTTATGCATTAGTGTGGTATTAGTGGTATGACATATACGACACATATCAGCGTTTGGTCATCAATTTCTTTATGGCTTAAGTTCTAGTACTAGTATGGTTTTAGGGGGAACTGAGATAACAAAATGATACAGCTGCTTGCATATCGGGAAAAGAAATTACAGCTGCTTGTATATCGGGAAAAGAAATTACAGCTGCTTGCCTAGAGGAACTTTGATAACGAAATGAGCATTAGGTACTTACTATGAACTCAGAGGTTTCGATATCTTGGCCTTTCTTGGTGCTTGGTATTACCAGACCAAGAGTAATATGCATGATTTTTTTCCCTGTCTTGGCGGTTCTAGACAGTCCTAACGAGGACAATTTAGTCTTGCATTCTAATGTAGTATCATTTCGTCACAGTTTGCCCTCTGTAGCATCGTTCTGGGGATATGTTCAACTCAGTTACATTTGTTTGCAGACTGGTACAGGCTTTATCAAAGTGGAGAGACCCAATGGTAGCGCCTTCAGCGTGACGACTAACAGGTACTCATCTGCCAGCCTTGTCCGCTGCACGAGCAATCCTGCAACAAATGATTGGATACCATCTTCTGAGACGGTATGGCTACCAACCAAAACATCAGCGAGCAGGTCAGCAACAAGCTACATCTTGTGATTTCTAACTGACCTTTTAATTTTGCAGGTCATCCCTGCTTCGAACAAGCCCAGCAGGAGCGACTCCTGACCGGACTTTCCTCCTTCAAGTGCTGTGAATTGCTTATCTATCGTTTCAAAGATAATAAAATGCACTGCTTCTGTGGATAGACTGATAGCAGCGTAGTGGAGGACGAGCAGAGGTCGAGACTCGACACTCTAGAGGTACTGGCAGGAAATCATATTACCGGGCGCACATGTTTGAGACCACATGTGACTATTTCAACGAAGAATGTGTACCGGTGCCTTGCTGCACCTGTTCACTACTGTTTTGAGTGTTGATAATGAACTACAGACCCTGAATGAATGTGACTATGTGGATAATGAACTACAGACCCTTAATGAATGTGACTATGTGAGTAGTTTGGTACTTTGATGGTCAGCTGTGCGGTGTGCCCCGCCCTGATAAATCTTTGTGCAAGATGATGCGTCTGTGTAATATAGGATCAGTTGGCTCCTGGCAAGAGGGCCGTGGGACCTAGTGCGGGCCGGCCAGTCCCACCAGAATCGTCGTCGAAGCCTTCGACCGCCAGGCCCATCGACACTCTATTAGACTATGAGCATGAAATGGCCCGTTCAATAGCCATCAGCTCCTAGGTTACAGCTCCTATGATGGCTTAATGGGCACATTGCTTTGGATGCCTGTGCCCACAAAAAATATCAAAACCAACCATTAATCGTAATGGAATTTTGTGCGAAGTTTCCATGTGATGATATGAGTTACTATCCTTTGATCTCTTATAATACGCCAAACATCCTTCTAATTGAAATGGAAAATGTCTACCGGAAAAAGAATTATACATCCAGAATGAGCCTAATAAAAGCATGATCCCAAGGAGGATCTCCCTCGCCCCAGTTCGTCGCAAGGGAAACGAAAGCCAAGATTTTCTTTATTAAGTATCAGACAAGAATTGCGAGCAAATAAAACACCACATTCTTTTAACTACTAGGTATATTTGTTAATTCAAGATTCCATTACTAATTGGAATAAAAGAATTAGTAAATCTGTTCCACCCAAAATAGGAATAGGTGCTAGGGTTATGAATTTATAATCATGTAATCAACTCGAACATTAGATTATAAGTTCATTCCATATCGGAGTAGAGCTTGTCATTTTGTATTCTCTGGTTTAGAAACTTTTCTATAACTTAAATGATTTAATAATTTATTTATTTTAGTTACAATTTTTCCGTTGGATTTCACTCTACCTGTGGCGTTGGTATACAACAATCTTGGATGGGTTCCTAACAAGCTAATTTTCACTATCTTTGTTTTGTAGTTTTCATGTGTTTTTAGACACATGTTTGAATTTATCAGTCACTTGAATATTTAAGAGAAATAATTTGATTGTTCAATTTTTTATTTTATTAGTAGTCTTATTGTAAATTTTACATTGTGATGAGTCTTGTTTCGAGGAATGCATGAAGTAACTTATTTTTGTTATGAAATAAAGAATAAGGACAAGGATCCATAACAGATACTCCCTCATGGTCTGTTCGGTTATTGTGGAATGAGGCCAGAAATTATTTCTACTGATCAATGTTATACAAATTAAACAATCATTCCGGCTGGGAATCATTCCAGATGTCCGTTCCGAGGTAACCAAACAGGCCCTCATCCGTAAAATAATGCAATTCAACTATAATTTTTTATTAGTATTTATAATATCAAATAAGTATCATTAAATTGTCGTGAGACATATTTCTATACTATATTTATTTGGCATCATAAATATTAATATTTTTATTTATATATTTGGTCAAAACTTTAGATATGTTAACCAAATATATATATAATTGCATTCTCACGGTACTCATCATCCACATTCCGCAGCCGGATCGTCGTAACTCGCCACTCAGGACGGAACCCATAACCTCCGGCCGCACTGCGCCTCGGAGGCCGCCGGGCCGGCGCTCAGTCGGCTCATAGCCTATAGCGTTGTCGCGCTCTCCTCCTCACCCAAACACAGCAGGTTCGCACCAGATCGTCCACTGCCGTGCGCACCGGCGCATCTTCGCTGCGTTCGAACGGTAATTTCTTCGAACAATTGACATGCACGTCCTTTCCGAATGCTTGTCAGTAGTTTGCCCACATGCAAGATGCAGCGATGTTTGCACACGATTTTCACTTAGCAAACAATCAACCTCTATTTTATTCCATTCTTGTGGAGATACAAATAAATATTGGTACACTTTGGGATTCTGCGTCTGCACAAAAGAATCTTTACTAGCATTTAGCAAGTTCGTCTCAGTCAAAAATCAGGTCGCCGGTTGCGTAGATGTTGTAGAAGACGGTGGCGCTGAAGTAGAGCGCCGCCGTGAGGGTGAGGAAGGCCTGGAAGGACCCTAGCCACTGGACGAAGTAGCCGGTCCCGATGGTGCTAACTATGGCGGCCACCGTCCCTATGCCGTTCGTCAACCCTGTTCACGCAGCAGAAGATATGTCAGAAGTCAGATACAAAGCCTGATCACTGCGCTGAAGAGAAGTGGAAATTTACATACCGTGCAAGGATCCAGCGTATTTGGGAGCAATGTCCTGCTCGAATAAACAAGGAAAACACATTCAGTCAAATCAGAGAACAGATGGGTGGAAGTAACAGTTCAGAAAGTGGAACATTGTTCAGGAGTTGAGGTGGTATGATCACTGATCAGGGCATGAAAGAAAGGAAACAATACCTGTATATTGCAAAAGTATCCGGCTTGGCAAAAAGAACTCAAGCTCAGGGCAGTGGTCATGAGAACTGCAGCAACTGATGGAGTTTGGACAAATCTTAAACATAGTAATGACACACAAGGCCCCATGAAACCAATGGACTGCAGCAAAATAAAATCTGTGATGAGTGCTTTGTTTCAGGTTGTGCAATTGAGCAGTGCAACGCCAAGGCAAATCTCAGGCAATGCTTTTACCTGCATAATTTTCCGAACTAGTCCAATAGAGTAACCAGATTTGATCAGGAAATCTGCAGAGGCTCCTGCAACATAACCAGACATAGCCATGACTGCCCAAGGTATGGCGCTGAACCATGCTGCTTGTTTCAGATTGACGTTATAAACCTGTTGTAGGATTATGGTTAGAAACAATTTAGAGTTGTGAGTGGTACAAATTAAAATGCTTTTGATATGTACCGTTTTGAAGTACACAGGCATCCACGACAATAGGACAAAATAGCCCTGCGTTGTATTTTGAATTTGCAATTGTTAAAATTCATACACAATGTGGCCAAATTGTCATTTTGCTAATAGATCATCCTTACCCAGTTGTTAACCACATTGGCCAAAGTGACAGCCAAGAATTCAGTCCTTGAGAACAATTCCCTTAGGGATGGGAATTTACTGCCTTGGACTTTAGATCCAGTTCTTCCGGCTAGAATTAATTCCAACTCAGACTTGCTTATAGTACGGCTGTCAAGAGGATCACTTTCTACATTTAACATCCATACAGAGAGCCACAAGTAACCAAGCGATGCGAAGAAGGCAAATGTTCCCGAGAGGCCTATGTGTGACATGATGATCGGTGTTGCTAGGAAGCTTATGACATTTCCAAGATGGAATCCACCCATGGAAATGCCAACAGCTGTGGAACGCTCATGTGTTGGGAACCACCTGTTTCATGTTCAATGTTAGATAAATCACAACCTGAAATCTTGTTCAATTACATGGGCATCAAATAGAGGGCAGTTGTTTCATTTTTTTTACTTTGTAGCAACTAGAATTGATATCAGTAAAACAGAATGTAGGCAGAGAGTCCAGAAAGTATGGTAAAGAGATGATGAAGGCTTGTATGTGCACTTGAAAGAATGGGTCTAGACTACAATAACCCCAACTAGACATTCTTAATTTCTTTTCTGACTAGTTCTTTCAAGTTTCAGAGGTTAATGTTTCTTAAGCAAGGTTGTCGAAAAAACCTCAATTATGAGCAAATTCAATGAGTGAAAATTGTTACTCACTTTGGTAAGAAGGTGCTCATTGTCGGAAATGCAACACCTTCTGCAAGGCCAAAGAGTGCACGTACAGCAAGCAACATGATGGTGGAGCGGGAGGCGGCAAAAGGAGTGAGAATTGTAGCCAAGGACCAGAGTGCAGCAGCGCCTGCCATCACCTTCTTGCCGCCATATTTGTCTGCCAAAGCTCCTCCAACCATGGATGAGAAAACATATCCCCATAAAAACGATGACTGCAGATATGGTAAGAAAATTTAACCAGTCAATCAGCTTATATAGCATGATAGCTGTGCTTGTTCAGAGCTATAGTCATGCATTGGGAATTTGGGCTTAATGATTTGAGTCTTCAGCAAATTAAAACGTATATTTAGCTTCAGGGCACACACCACATGCAGCTTTTAGTTGACTGTTTCTATTATTGATCTTTTTTTTTTGTTGGCAGTACAATCTTCCTGTTCCTCGTCACCAGGTAAAATTTGACCCCCAATAGCATGGACATTTCCACTAGCCCAATTATCGAATCTGAATCCTGTCTGTATATAGAACTTTGATGCCAATCAAGTTGCAGCCCCTTCACTGCATAATTTTGGATTGCTCCAAAAAAAATGGCCTTAATTTTTCCTATGCATTTGTATTCTGAAGTCTAATACTCCCTCCATTCTAAATTATAAAACGTTTTAGTTTTCTAGATACACTATTTTTTCTATGTATCTATATGTAGTGTATATCTATATGCATAGCAAAAACTAAAAAAAAAGTCAAAACGTCTTGTAATCTAGGATAGAGGGAGTACAAGCGAAATATATATTGTTATCTCCCGTGATAAGCAGCAAAGGCAAACATCAGTTCCCATTCTCAAATTTATCGTGCTCTGGTGACGTTTTGGTGACTTGGAGCTGCTCTGCGTGCCACACGACAAGCGCAAGACTGTAGTATGAAGCTGGCAGACCGGCCGTCTCCCATCACTGCAGTTCCGCATGCTTCCAAAATGTATGGGTTCAGTCGTTTTCTCATGGCGTCTGGCGTTAACGTGACGATGCAGGGTTGACTTTGTTGAGCCATGGCCATGAACAGGTCGTTCGAAACAACACATTTTGTTGTTCAGCGACAGGGCAGCAAATGTGTTGCTTAATTTCTTGCGAAAAAAAAGGGCCTTTGCTTGACTTCTACTTTTCCTCGCCGACGCACATAGATGAAAGAGGGAGAGGAGAGAAGGCTGTGGTAGGTGATCCACCTGGACGATGCCGACGAAGGAGCTGGACCATCCGTACTGCGCGGCGAGCGGCACGACGGCGACGGACATGACGACCCGGTCGGCGTTGCAGAGCAGCATGATGGCCGCCACCAGCGCCACCACCTTGGCGCGCTCGGGGAACGCCGGCACGGGCTGAACGGCGCTGGCCACGGCGGCGCCGGCGCCGGCGGCGGGGCGGACCCCGTCGAAGCTCGCGCTGCACATGGCGAGGACCTCCCGCCCGCCGCCCCGCCTGATGATCCTCGGTCCATCGCCGCCGAGCAAGCCGAGACCGCCGCCGCCCCTCCCGCTGCTGCTGGCGCAGCCACCGTCGCCGCCGAGCGCCAGGGACGAGGAACGTACGCGCAGCGTTCCCGAGCCGGCCGCCGCCCCGGGCCTCGTGGATCTGTACCTGACCGGGCTCACTGCGGACTTCACGGGCACGCACGACCTGACCGACGCCATGGTTGGTCAAGCTTGATCCAACAACCCCGCGCGTGGGAGAAGCCGAGCCCGACACACGGCAAGCAAGCAGGGGCTGGCTAGCTCTGCTTCTCAGAGGAGGATTGACGAGAGTGTCTCGCGGCGAGCCAGGCCCATGGCAGTGCGGGGGCGAGCGAGCGGCGTGCGCGGGCGCGGTTGATCGGCGGTTGGGTTGGTTGGTGGGTTAAATTAGGACCTCGCGGGGGACGACTGACGAGGCCACGACGGGGTCGAGCTGAGGGCGGAGGTGGCACTGTGGCAGCAGGCAGATCGGAGCGAGGGAGGAGAAGGAGACGACAAGCACAGGGAGAGAGTGGCCGGTTTGGCACTTTGGCAGTCACGTGGCTTTAGATCGGCGAGGAGCCGTTTGGTTGGTTCTGGCAAAATGGCAGTAGTGTTGCCTGTTCGTTTAAACTAATCAGCTGACTTAAAAGCTAAAATCTGTAGTATTTTTTTTTTAAAGAAATCAGTTTATCCGTCGGCTTTAATACCAGCTCAACGCCGAATCGGGCTGGTGTTGTCGTTGCCGAGCCGGATGGACTCCGGGAGGGAAGGATCAAGGATTGCGGGGGCGCCGTGCCGGCGACCGGTCCGGCGGGAACCACACCTACCACGGCTCGCCAGATTCGCCACCTACCCGGCCACGGCGAAAGCCAGACGATGGCTTGACGCGCTCGGACCCCAGCGGCCCTGGACGTCGACGGCCATGACCATCCTGATCACCAGTCATTAGTTTGGTGGCGCCAACACGGCGTGACACAAGTGCAGCTATGCTCGCGCCCGAAACCTATGTAGACCGTTGGGGCAGCTAGGGATTGTATCGAGTATTTTTGCCCTATTTGTTGGCTCATAAGTCATGACTAAAAATACTGTTGATTAAAAATACTGTTGACTAATTTATTGTAGAAAAAAATATTATTTATTAATTAAAAAAATACGGTTTATAAACCAAATAACCCGGACGTTTCTCTCGGCACGTACTAGTACACACCAACCCCCGTTTTCCTGAACCGGCCTCGTCGTCGTCGCCACTCGCCCGTCCTTGTCTCCTCCAGTACATTCGCACTGACCACTGTATTTCATCTGATGGCAAATATAAAATTCATTTATGTTTTTATATATATGTCAAGCTTTTTTTTAGCTTTAGACCGCCTCCGACGACCGTTATCCAAAATATAAGACCCATTCTATATTTAAGTAGCGCTACAGATAAAGGGTTTAATATTTTTTTGTCTTCTCCAATAACAAAACCCAAAAGAGAACATTTTCTGTAAATAGATCTCCAGGAGAGAGAGGATACTCAAATTTAGGTTATACCTCTCATAACACCTAAAATTGGTCTTCTATATAGATACTCTATTGGAGGCTATAAATATTATATTAGAGACTCATTTTAGATTTAAGTCTCCTTATAGGTCTCCTGTTAGGACAAGCCTAACGGTCGAATATGTTAGCCCCACCTCTGTGCAGACTTTGATGATTTAAGGCTATCCGCACTCGTCGACCTCTACTTTCATCTCTAAAAAGGAATATTCTATCCTAGTCATTAAGATTCTCTACTCTATACTTATTTCTTCCGCACCCGTGTTATCTCTATCACATACTCTATACCAACTACTCCATATTTTATTCCCCTCCCTCCCTCTTTCTCTCTCTCCACAACTCTCTCTCTCATTGCTACATTGTGCTACAGTGTTTTAGCGGGCTGCTCCCGCGCGCCATCTGTGGCGGTCCGCTGTGCAGCCGGTACGCTACCGGGCCGTTTACAGGCGCGCGGTGCACACCACGCGCACGCTACCAGTAGCGTACCGGCAGCTTTAGCGCTGCCCGGTGTGAACAGCCTAAGGCTATTATCCTCTCAACGGAGGCTGCCCCACAAGTCAGATCTTTCTTTGTTCGTGTGCATGCTACTTTTTGTGCATGCTACTTTTCTATCCTATTGATGTCACAACAGAGTGATTCTTCCCCCACAATGCTTCCTCTAGCTAGTGCCTTGAACTTTTGTCAAATGAGGCCCTGTTTAGATTCCAAAAATTTTCACCCCAAAGTATCACATCGAATTTTGCGGTACATGTATGGAGTACTAAATGTACACGAAAAATAAAACTAATTACACAGTTTGGCGAGAAATCGCGAGACGAAACTTTCGAACCTAATTATTTCATAATTAGACACTAATTACCAAATACAAACGAAAGTGCTACAGTAGCCAAAACAAAAAAAATGCCAACTAAACGCGCCCTGAGGATACCGTTGCCTCTGCGAGAACACGTGGGGGGTGTTTAGTTGGGCAACTTTGCAAAGTGAAGATTTCATACTGTAGCATTTCGTTTGTATTTGTGAATTATTGTCTAAACGTTGACTAATTAGGCTCAAAAGATTCGTCTCGCAAAGTTAAAGCAAACTGTGCAATTAGTTTTTGATTTCGTCTACATTTAGTACTCCATGCATGTACCGTAAGTTTAATGTGACGGAGAATCTTATTTTTGCATAGTGCACTTTTCATGAGTTTGAACGAACTAAACAGGGCGTGACAGTCTGCGGGGCTATCAATCACGGTGATTTGGACTGTTGGCTCCGACGTGGCCTCTAGGGCAGCACGTCAACGTGTCGTGTTGGGCACACCCTTAGGATGAAGGCAATGCGTATGGATTAACTGGTCTTTTTTAAGAATTGATCAACTGGTCCATATAAGTGGGGCTAAAATATGTGGGCTTTAGTTGCTACAATTTTTTTTGGCAATTTTAATGATGAGAGAGGTCCTAAAAATGCATCCCGTCTATCTAGAAATAAAAAAATCATCTCCCAATTAATTTTTCCTCTTCATGTTGCCATTGTGTTCACCTTGACGAGTGATCACCCCTCCGCATCGCATGCCTGTCTCTCTGCACTACTTTGCTCCTTACCACTCAACTGCCCCTTGCTCCTCACTGCTCCATCTCTACACCACCTATTCTTGCTCGCTTGAGGTCACTGCTCTTCATGGACGCAGCCACCCCAAACTCTCAAAAGCATGCCGTGGTATCCAAATGAGGTATGCTCCAGTGATGGAATCCGACGAGGAAGCGCCAACAACGGGACTTGTGGAACCGGCGACATCAAGGTTCAATGGCAGCAACATCAAGCTTCACGGCAACGGCTTCCTTGAATTTCGACAAGCCCCTGGGTTGATAGCCAAAACTGTGTCCGATCTTTGTGTCAACACACTGATCTGGTGTTGTCGTCCTTTTCATCGGCGGTAACGGCATCTTCACTGCAGTGACAAGCACCTGGATTGTTGTGTGAACTTTTCATGCATGAGTGGTTGAACGCTGGAGTTCAACTCTTCCGGTAGAGGTAGGACTTCATTAGGGAAAATGTGGACCATGCCCCTCCCCAGTGGCGGATGTGGGATGCGGGATAAGGGGGGGCTAAAACAACAGAGATGTTGATTTGCACGAAGATTTAACGGTGAAATCAAGCTTTTGCTACAGTAATTAGCATTGAAATCAAGAAATTAGGGGGGGCTGGAGCCCCCCCAGCCCCCCCTTTGGATCCGCCACTGCCCCTCCCCTATGTTTGCGCAAACTCCATAGTAAAAGTAGTATGCTTATGTGATATACTAGTAAGTGACTATTATTATCATTGTGTTGGCCCCTCCTGCTTTTATGTCCAAGCTCCGCCACTGTCTTCCGATGCAGTAGCGGAGCTAGAAGCTTTTAAGAGCCCAAACAATCCTCTTTATATAAAAATATTTAGCTAGCAAATTACAATGTTGGCCGCCCAGGGTGGCCGGGCAGCGGCTCCCCACCACTAATTTTGGCAACTATGTGAATGAGTATGGAAATGAGTGATAAGAGTTGATGGAAGCAATTAAGATGGGGATTTGATATATAGTTCCAACCCCTTATTTGGTTAGTTGAAGAAAATAAGAGGGAATTCATATCGCCCGTATGATGTGTAGAGTTTTGAGTATTATATAACAGGTCTTGATGGATGGTCAGGATGCATTCATCTTTCACTAAGAGTATAATTCTCACTCGGTTATTGCCCCTTCCCCTGAGAAGTGATTGTGAGAGTTAGATGATATGTCTTGAGAAGAATTTGAGAATTATATAACAAACTTCAACCAAGAATATTCAGTTATTTATCATAATATTGTATAACTCTTTCACTCGGTTATTGCCACTTGTAATAACGTCAACCAAGAGTATTTGAGAGTGAAGACGGATCATTTTCTATTATTATTATTAAAAAGGTTGATTTTTTTTTGCGAATTACGCGAGTAGACTGGCTGATGTTGTAACTTGGCTCTTCTACGTCCAAAGTTGTATGGGACCCTGAAGAGTGGATGTGATTTGGACTTAACTACCGAAGTTGACGGCCACCGGCCGGGCCCGTTCGTTACACCAGGAATGATCACCTGGAAAAAATCTTGGCCGGAATGCTAGTTAAAATTGTATATACTTCATGAGTGGGATTAATTTCTGGGCTGTTTCTACGGTAACCGAACGGGCCCTAAGTGTGCAATCCAATCTTGCCTACATTTCTTCGGCTTGTGCTCTGTTTGGGTCCACAGACCCGTGCGTTGCACTGATCAAATTAAAAATGTTTCGTAGAGTCCAGTTGCGGTGGATAATTTGAAAGGGCAGAACAATCTGAATCATTTTTCTTTTCAATAGTGACAGAAGAACTAGATTGTATCTGTCTTTGGTACCGAAACACATCTTTTCTTTTTTGTGTGACGAACTGAGCCGGCGGCGATACGGCGTGCTGAAAAATTGACACGTTGAACTGTATCGAGAACACTTGCCTGGGCTGGCCATTTCTCCAGGACAGCCCAGATAATTCGGAGGACTCTGAGCTGAAAGCCCAGATGGTCATCTGGTGCTGGACTGCCTGGTGCCCTCAGCAGGCTCCAACCTAAGCTGTCTGGGCTGCTTTGCCTGGATCGGGTTAGAATTTCGCATTTCAGAACTAAGACTGATCAGTGACCCACTTGCACTGGCGTGTTAACTAAAACACGCGCTGCAGGCTCCAACGGCAGAGTAAGTAGTAACAAACTTCTCACCAGAGATAAATTAGATAAAAGATGACCGGTAGATGATATGTCTTGTTTGCTTTGCAGTGAAAATGAATCCATTAGCCATCTGTTTTTGTGATTGTTGTATTGCTGTCAATATGGAACATGGTAGCTCAAATCTTACAATGCAATATTGGTTCTGATTTTAAATTAGTTGCTCGATTCTGGTTATGTGGTAAAAGTGCTCTTACAAAGAATTTGTGCACTTTGGCTATCCTTTGGAGTTTGTGGAAATCACATAATGTCATTTGTTCACAAGGAGAATGTTGGAAGGATGTGAGGATGATCCTAAAGATGGCGGCAAAGATGATAGGAAGATGACACCTACCGTACAAGCTACATGAATGGAGACTTCTGGAGGGAGTGGTCAGCGGGCTGGAAGAAAAGGCACGCGAACATTTGAGGATCTCATGGCAGGAAAGGTGGAAGGATCAGAAGACTCAAGTGGGATGACAATAGCTCAAAACTCCATCTTGGTAGATGCAACAACTGTTGAGAGTTTAGAAGATGCTTTATTAGAAACCAACCATTTTTCGTTTCGAACAGGTAGTGAATAATCTGGACCTCAACAGTTTTGGCAAGGTATGGCGCTTGCCATATATACCTCGATTGGGGGCATGGATATCCCTTGGAATCACCCGTGGTTGGACGTCCGTCGTTGTCTAGTGTCCGTGAGGATAAACAGCGTCGCTTGAGAGCTATTCACCGGAGGAAGAAAGTGCATATAATAGATATTGGGCTCAACAAACAGTTATTTAGGCTGAGTGTTTCGGCCATTAGCCAGCCCATCCGGTGTGCTATTCTACACGACTGCTCCAAGTTGGTTCGACCCTTGCAATGCCGTTGTAGTAGTCCGGTGAGCCACTGAGCCATGACACGAATTGCTGGAGCCACGAGCCAGCCGTGCTGTTCTGCCGTGATGCAGATAGTTCATCCATTTTTTTCAATCCAAATCACTACAGCTCGGACTATTTGTTCATTTGTTCTATTTGTTTAATTAGTTAGTTAATTTAGGAAATAGTAAGCATGATTAAGTAAAGATGAACTTGAAAGAAAATAGCAAGGATAATATTAAAATGAAAAACCATATTGTTTTGCAAAAATGTACAACTTGCAATCAGAAAACTTTTACATGATGTGTTAGTTCAAAGAGAACTAGGAGGTTTTCCAAAGAAAAAAAATCATTGACACCTCCCTCGACAGTGCCACTTATCGCCCATGGTGGCAAAGACATGTGTAAGGTTGAGATGACGACTAGAGAGGGTGAATAGTCGTTACTAAATTTAATTACGTCGGTTAACCTAAATAAATGCGGAATTAAAACAATTCGGTCTAGCCAAGACTACACTCCTCTTTTAAAGTTCACAAGCACCTTATAAAGATCCTAGTTAGGCAACAAAGGTGCCGAGCTAGCTAGAGATCACATATCCAATTCTAGGAGCAAGGTCACACAAACCTATGTCACTAGTATTTCAAGCAACGAGGGAGCTCCTACACATGCTAGTAAGCAAAAGCACAAAGCCAACTAAGCTTACTAGCAATGCTCTATAACAAAGCAACCAATGCCAAATTAGAGAGCATAGGTACTTAGCTACACAAACTAAGCAATGTGACTAACAATGTTACACAAACCAAATTAGCCACGCAAGGGAGCTACTTCTATGCTACACAAACAAGAAGGTAACTAGGGAGCTACACAAGCTAACTAATTATAAGAGCAACTACACAAGCACAATGTATATAAAAATAATTACAAGCTTGTGTAAAGGGAGTGCAAACCAACGGGAAGAACAATGTTGACACGGTGATTTTCTCCCGAGGTTCACGTGCTTGCCAACACGCTGCGTCCCCGTTGTGTCGACCGCTCACTTGGTGGTTCGGCCGCTAATTGGCATCATCCGCCAAGCCCGCACGTCGGGCACCGCAAGAACCTACCCCAAAAGTGAGGGTAGCTCAATGACACGCTCAACTAGAGTTGCTCTTCGCAGCTCCTACGGGGCGAGCACAATGCCCCTCACAAAGTTCTTCTTCGGAGCACCGCATAAGCTTCTTGCGGGCTTCAACGGAGACCACCACCAAGCTGTCTATGAGGTGGCAACATCCAAGAGTAACAAGCATAGCAAAAACTATGTATTAAAAAAAAGTCAAAACGTCCTGTAATCTAGGATAGAGGGAGTACAAGCAAAATATATATTGTTATCTCCCGTGATAAGCAGCAAAGGCAAACATCAGTTCCCATTCTCAAATTTATCGTGTTCTGGTGACGTTTTGGTGACTTGGAGCTGCTCTGCGTGGCACACGACAAGCGCAAGACTGTAGTATGAAGCTGCCAGACCGGCCGTCTCCCATCACTGCAGTTCCGCATGCTTCCAAAATGTATGGGTTCAGTCGTTTTCTCATGGCGTCTGGCGTTAACGTGACGATGCAGGGTTGACTTTGTTGAGCCATGGCCATGAACAGGTCGTTCGAAACAACACATTTTGTTGTTCAGCAACAGGGCAGCAAATGTGTTGCTTAATTTCTTGCGAAAAAAAAGGGTCTTTGCTTTACTTCTACTTTTCCTCGCCGACGCACATAGATGAAAGAGGGAGAGGAGAGAAGGCTGTGGTAGGTGATCCACCTGGACGATGCCGACGAAGGAGCTGGACCATCCGTACTGCGCGGCGAGCGGCACGACGGCGACGGACATGACGACCCGGTCGGCGTTGCAGAGCAGCATGATGGCCGCCACCAGCGCCACCACCTTGGCGCGCTCGGGGAACGCCGGCACGGGCTGAACGGCGCTGGCCACGGCGGCGCCGGCGCCGGCGGCGGGGCGGACCCCGTCGAAGCTCGCGCTGCACATGGCGAGGACCTCCCGCCCGCCGCCCCGCCTGATGATCCTCGGTCCATCGCCGCCGAGCAAGCCGAGACCGCCGCCGCCCCTCCCGCTGCTGCTGGCGCAGCCACCGTCGCCGCCGAGCGCCAGGGACGAGGAACGTACGCGCAGCGTTCCCGAGCCGGCCGCCGCCCCGGGCCTCGTGGATCTGTACCTGACCGGGCTCACTGCGGACTTCACGGGCACGCACGACCTGACCGACGCCATGGTTGGTCAAGCTTGATCCAACAACCCCGCGCGTGGGAGAAGCCGAGCCCGACACACGGCAAGCAAGCAGGGGCTGGCTAGCTCTGCTTCTCAGAGGAGGATTGACGAGAGTGTCTCGCGGCGAGCCAGGCCCATGGCAGTGCGGGGGCGAGCGAGCGGCGTGCGCGGGCGCGGTTGATCGGCGGTTGGGTTGGTTGGTGGGTTAAATTAGGACCTCGCGGGGGACGACTGACGAGGCCACGACGGGGTCGAGCTGAGGGCGGAGGTGGCACTGTGGCAGCAGGCAGATCGGAGCGAGGGAGGAGAAGGAGACGACAAGCACAGGGAGAGAGTGGCCGGTTTGGCACTTTGGCAGTCACGTGGCTTTAGATCGGCTAGGAGCCGTTTGGTTGGTTCTGGCAAAATGGCAGTAGTGTTGTTAGCGGTGTCGGGCTGGTGTTGTGGTTGCAGGGCCGGAAGGACTCCGGGAGGGAAGGGTCAAGGATTGCGGGGGCGCCGTGCCGGCGACCGGTCCGGCGGGAACCACACCTACCACGGCTCGCCAGATTCGCCACCTACCCGCCCACGGCGAAAGCCAGACGATGGCTTGACGCGCTCGGACCCCAGCGGACGTCGACGGCCATGACCATCCTGATCACCAGTCATTAGTTTGGTGGCGCCAACACGGCGTGACACAAGTGCAGCTATGCTCGCGCCCGAAACCTATCTAGACCGTTGGGGCAGCTAGGTATTGTATCGAGTATTTTTTTCTTTAATCGCTTGGCTGATAAGTTATGATTGAAAATACTGTTGACTGATTTGTTGTAAGAAAAAAATATTATTTATTAATTAAAAAATTACGGCTTATAAGCCAAATGAACCGGACGTTTCTCCTGCACGTACTAGTACACACCAACCCCCGTTTTCCTGAACCGGCCTCGTCGTCGTCGCCACTCGCCCGTCCTTGTCTCCTCTAGTACATTCGCACTGACCACTGTATTTCATCTGATGGCAAATATAAAATTCATTTATGTTTTTATATATATGTCAAGCCTTTTTCTGTAGCTTTAGACGGTCTCTAGCAACCGGTGTCCTAAATACAAGACTCATTCTATATTTGGTAGTGCTACAGGCAAATGGCTCAATATTTATTTTTTTGTCTTCTCCAACGACAAGACCAAAAAAAAATTATTTATGTAAATGGATTTCCAGGAGAGAGGATACTTATATCTCTCAGGACACCTAAAATGTATTCTATTAGAGCCTACATGTATTCTTTTGGAGACCTATTTTGGGTTTGGATCTTAGTCAATCCTAACACGGGTAGACGAATATGTTAGCCCTACCTCTATGGCCCTGTTCGCTTGTCTTATAATCCGTACCTTTCAGCTTGTTTTTTCAGCCGAAACAGTATTTTTCTCTCACAACAAATCAGCCGGAACTATGTTTCAGCTTCTTTTTTCAGCGAAGCGCTTCTTTTTTCAGCGAAGCGAACAGGGTCTATGTAGACTTTGATGATTTAAGGCTATTGTCCTCTCAACGGAGGCTGCCCCCACGAGTCAGATCTTTCTTTGTTCGTGTGCACACTACTTTTCTATCCTATTGATATCACAACAGAGTGATTCTTCCCCCACAATGCATCCTCTAGCTAGTGCCTTGAACTTTTGTCAAATGAGGATACCGCTGCCTCTGCGAGAACATGTGACAGTCTGAGGGGCTATCAATCACGGTGATTTGGACTGTTGGCTCCGACGTGGCCAACGTGTCGTGTTGGGCACGCCCTTAGGACGAAGGCAATGTGTATGGATTAACTGGTTTTTTTGCGAATTGATCAACTGGTCCATATAAGTGGGGCTAAAATATGTGGGCTTTAGTTGCTACAATTTTTTTGGCAATTTTAATGATGAGAGAGGTCCTAAAAATGCATCCCGTCTATCTAGAAATAAAAAAAAATCATCTCCCAATTAATTTTTCCTCTTCATGTTGCCATTGTGTTCACCTTGACGAGTGATCACCCCTCCGCATCGCACGCCTGTCTCTCTGCGCTACTGCTCATTGCTCCTTACCACTCAACTGCCCCTTGCTCCTCACTGCTCCATCTCTACACCACCTATTCTTGCTCGCTTGAGGTCACTGCTTTCCATGGACGTAGCCACCCCAAACTCTCAAAAGCATGCCGTGGTATCCAAATGAGGTATGCTCCAGTGGTGGAATCCGACGAGGAAGCGCCAACAACGGGACTTGTGGAACTGACGACATCAAGGTTCAATGGCAGCAACATCAAGCTTCATAGCAATGGCTTCCTTGAATTTCGACAAGCCCCTGGGTTGATAGCCAAAATTGTGTCCGATCTTTGTGTCAACACACTGATCTGGTGTTGTCGTCCTTTTCATCGGCGGTAACGGCATCTTCACTGCAGTGACAAGCACCTGGATTGTTGTGTGAACTTTTCATGCATGAGTGGTTGAACGCTGGAGTTCAACTCTTCCGGTAGAGGTAGGACTTCATTAGGGAAAATGTGGACCATGCCCCTCCCCTATGTTTGCGCAAACTCCATAGTAAAAGCAGTATGCTTATGTGATATACTAGTAAGTGACTATTATTATCATTGTGTTGGCCCCTCCTGCTTTTATGTCCAAGCTCCGCCACTGTCTTCCAGCGGAGCTAGAAGCTTTTAAGAGCCCAAACAATCCTCTTTATATAAAAATATTTAGCTAGCAAATTACAATGTTCCTCTTTGATTCAAAGAAAATTTTCATTTGAACTTTGCCCACGAGCCTGGTTGGCCGCCCAGGGTGGCCGGGCAGTGGCTCCCCACCACTAATTTTGGCAACTATGTGAATGAGTATGGAAATGAGTGATAAGAGTTGATGGAAGCAATTAAGATGGAGATTTGATACATAGTTCCAACCCCTTATTTGGTTAGTTGAAGAAAATAAGAGGGAATTCATATCCCCTGTATGCTGTGTAGAGTTTTGAGTATTATATAACAGGTCTTGATGGTTGGTCAGGATGCATTCATCTTTCACTAAGTATAATTCTCACTCGGTTATTGCCCCTTCCCCTGAGAAGTGATTGTGAGCGTTAGATGATATGTCTTGAGAAGAATTTGAGAATTATATAACAAACTTCAACCAAGAGTATTCAGTTATTTATCATAATATTGTATAACTCTTCACTCGGTTATTGCCACTTGTAATAACGTCAACCAAGAGTATTTGAGAGTGAAGCCGGATCATTTTCTATTATTATTATTATTAAAAAGGTTGATTTTTCTTTTTCTTTCTTTTTTTTTTTTGCGAATTACGCGAGTAGACTGGCTGATGTTGCGTAACTTGGCGCTTCTACGTCCAAAGTTGTATGAGACCCTGAAGAGTGGATGTGATTTGGACTTAACTACCGAAGTTGACGGCCACCGGTCACCTTAAGTGTGCAATCCAATCTTGCCTACATTTCTTCGGCTTGTGCTCTGTTTGGTTCCACAGACCCGTGCGTTGCACTGATCAAATTAAAAATGTTTCGTAGAGTCCAGCTGCGGTGGATAATTTGAAAGGGCAGAACAATCTGAATCATTTTTCTTTTCAATAGTGACAGAAGAACTAGATTGTATGTGTCTTTGGTACCGAAACACATCTTTTCTTTTTTGTGTGACGAACTGAGCCGGCGGCGATACGGCGTGCTGAAAAATTGACACGTTGAAGTGTATCGAGAACACTTGCCTGGGCTGGCCATTTTTCTAGGACAGCCCAGATAATTCGGAGGACTCTGAGCTGAAAGCCCAGATGGTCATCTGGTGCTGGACTGCCTGGTGCCCTCAGCAGGCTCCAACCTAAGCTGTCTGGGCTGCTTTGCCTGGATCGGGTTAGAATTTCGCATTTCAGAACTAAGACTGATCAGTGACCCACTTGCACTGGCGTGTTAACTAAAACACGCGCTGCAGGCTCCAACGGCAGAGTAAGTAGTAACAAACTTCTCACCAGAGATAAATTAGATAAAAGAAGACCGGTAGATGATATGTCTTGTTTGCTTTGCAGTGAAAATGAATCCATTAGCCATCTGTTTTTGTGATTGTTGTATTGCTGTCAATATGGAACATGGTAGCTCAAATCTTACAATGCAATATTGGTTCTGATTTTAAATTAGTTGCTCGATTCTGGATATGTGGTAAAAGTGCTCTTACAAAGAATTTGTGCACTTCGGCTATCCTTTGGAGTTTGTGGAAATCACATAATGTCATTTGTTCACAAGGAGAATGTTGGAAGGATAGTAGGATGATCCTAAAGATGGCGGCAAAGATGATAGGAAGATGACACCTACCGTACAAGCTACATGAATGGAGACTTCTGGAGGGAGTGGTCAGCGGGCTGGAAGAAAAGGCACGCGAACATTTGAGGATCTCATGGCAGGAAAGGTGGAAGGATCAGAAGACTCAAGTGGGATGACAATAGCTCAAAACTCCATCTTGGTAGATGCAACAACTGTTGAGAGTTTAGAAGAGGCTTTATTATAAACCAACCATTTTTCGTTTCGAACAGGTAGTGAATAATCTGGACCTCAACAGTTTTGGCGAGGTATGGCGCTTGCCATATATACCTCGATTGGGGGCATGGATATCCCTAGGAATCACCCGTGGTTGGACGTCCGTCGTTGTCTAGTGTCCGTGAGGATAAACAAGGTCGCTTGAGAGCTATTCACAGGAGGAAGAAGACGCATATAATACTATAATAGATATTGGGCTCAACAAACAGTTATATAGGCTGAGTGTTTTGGCCATTAACCAGCCCATCCGGTGTGCTATTCTGCACAACTGCTCCAAGTTGGTTCGACCCTTGCAATGCCGTTGTAGTAGTCCGGTGAACCACTGAGCCATGACACGAATGGTTGGAGCCACGAGCCAGCCGTGCTGTTCAGCCGTGATGCAGATAGTTCATCCATTTTTTTTCAATCCAAATCACTATAGCTCGGACTATTTGTTCATTTGTTCTATTTGTTTAATTAGTTAGTTAATTTAGGAAATAGTAAGCATGATTAAGTAAAGATGAACTTGAAAGAAAATAGCAAGGATAATATTAAAATGAAAAACCATATTGTTTTGCAAAAATGTACAACTTGCAATCAGAAAACTTTTACATGATGTGTTAGACTACTTTAGTTCAAAGAGAACTAGGAGGTTTTCCAAAGAAAAAAAATCATCACACCTCCCTCAACAGTGCCACTTATCGCCCATGGTGGCAAAGACACGTCAGCAAGGTATGCACGTCTACGCCTGATTGGATGGAGATGGGACCCGAACAGTGATTAGGTACCTAAATCTGCATTTTGCGATTGGGGGCAGGGTGACACACCGGAACAAGTTTAAGGACCGGAGATGCACTTTACTCTAAAGTAAATACACTAGTTTTTAATTTGCTGACATCATTTGAAGGTTCTTACTACGTCTTACCACTCCAGCTCGACATTCCTCATCCCACCCTCCAGCTTGCCATTCCTCATCTAGGTCATTTGGGCAACTTTAATGTATGTTTTTGTAGCTTGTGCTATATCTTGGTGTAAAATGGTCCAACATATAGCAATCTTTGTTCCTCTAAAAGAAAAGCAATTTATGTGGGCCCTAATATACCAGAAAAGAAAAAAAACGCTTTTCTCTCCTACCCACCATGTTGCATGAATCTTTGTTCTCCTCTTAGCTTGTGTTAGGAGGGACAAAGGTAGCTTTGTGGTGTTGATGGAGACGGAGAAGATAGCCGAGAGCAAGACTATTGGTAGCAGCTCGTAGTCGGTGGTGGAGATTGTAGAGGAGAAGACAGTGGTGGAGCAGTGTTCGCAACAATGTTGGAGCTATCAGTGGCCATGAGAGCCAAGGTGAACGATAGTTGTGGGAGTTGGATGGTGGACATGGAAAACATGCTCAAGGGAACCAATCACTCATTAGATATAGCTCATTGGAAGCAACAGTATATCTATCGAGTGCTAGAATTTATCAAGAAGATTACTGTCAGGGATGCCTGCATGGCACAAATTGTACCGCTAGGCTCCTTGCACCATGGCGAGCTCCATCTCTTGAAATTCATATTTCTTGCTCCACCACTGCAAGGCCTAGTTCGTGAAGATGATTCTCACGGAAGCCTGCTTCTTGTTGGAGGTGATGGCAATTTGTGCTTGAAAGATAATGAAGATATACACTTAACTGCTAGTTCTTTTGGGTGTAGAATGGGACAATTATGTAGATTGTTTGCAGGAGTGTGGCGATGCGTAGGATGACGGTAGCCAAGAGAGAGATGATTGCCCACGAATTACGGAGGTACATCAAGCGAGGGTAGTGCTGCATCTAGTGAACCACTCCGAGAACCCTATGTGCCGTTTCGTAGCAGCTGTCAAGGAAGCGACTGACGAAGTCCTAGCTGCCTATAATGACCGGGATGAGGAATGGCAAGCTAACAAGGCCACAATGGCGGAGGGAGGGAGGGGAGGGGGGGGGGGGGGGCTAACTAAAGGGATTTTCATAGAAAAAAAATCAAATTCAACTATTTTTTCAAAAAAATGCACAGTTGGTCCCTAAAAAAATCATATTTCTGGCTCCACCACTGCAATGCCTAGTTCGTGGAGTTGATTCTCATGGACACTTGATCCTCGGTGTTGATAAGTTTATGAAGTTGTGCCCATACACGTGCAATGACATGATGTGCATGGAAAATCAGAGACCAATAGTTGTTCTTCAGAGGCTATAAATTGTTTAGCGGGGCACATTTGCGGTATGTACTTGTCTGACCATGTTCACATATACTTGTTCAGTGTTGATACCCTAAACCACCTAGATCTAAAACCATCCATGCTCCCACTACCATTTGAAGTCATGGTCAGTGGCAGAGCTTCCGGTAGGGCGAGGTAGGCTCTTGTCATACTATGATTGGGGCATGGATATCCCTTGGAATCACAAGTGGTCAAACGTCCGTCATTGTCTAGTGTCCGCGAGGATAAACAACGTTGCTGAGAGCTATTCACAGGAGGAAGAAGATGCATATAAATAGATATTAGGCTCAGCAAATAGTTATTTGGGCCAAGTGTTTCGGCCATTAGCCAGCCCATCTAGTGTGCTATTTTGCACAATTGCTCCAAGTTGCTTCGACCCTTGCAATGCCATTGTAGTCGTCTGGTGAGCCACTTTGCAATGCTCTTTGCAACGCCATTGTAGTAGTCCGGTGAGCCACTGAGCCATGACACTAATTGCTGGAGCCACGAGCCAGCCGGCAACCGTGCTGTTCTGCTGTGATGCAGAGATGTCACCCATTTTTCCAGTCCAAATCACTACAGCTCGGAACACCAATACATGTTAATATCCATTTGTTCTGTTTGTTTAATTAGTTAGTTAATTTAGGAAATAGTAAGCATGATTAAGTAAAGATGGACTTGAAAGAAAATAGCGAGGATAATATTAAAATGAAAAACCATATTGTTTTACAAAAATATACTACTTGCAATCAGAAAACTTTTACATATGGTGTATTAGACTACATTAGTTTAAATCTTACTTTGTTATCTATTCTTTATCACTTTATGCTACGGACTTCGCCATACCTTAACTTTATTCCGGCCTCCGCCACTGCAAACGTTTGTGTGGGCTTGTTTCTTCGAAAGAAAGCAGGGGAAACATTCTACTTTTTTTCAAAAAGAAGAAGAAGAAAATCATTGGTGATTGATATGTCGTTGATGAAGTGAACCTTGCGTGGCTTCAAAGGGAATCCTGCCAATTGTCGTAGTGCGGCCACCTGCAGCAATAGGAGGAGAGAAGAGGTGGCCTAACATTTTTTATTTGGAATTTCGTTTTGATGAGAGAAAAAAGGTGGCCTAACAACATGGAGCTGAGCTCGCAGGACTCCCGCCCAATTCCATTCGAGCGACCGTTCACTTAATCCGGATGTAGTGAACAGCTCTCTCACCCGGCGCGCTTTTTTATGGCAGCTAATGTCACGCTAAAAAAAGGAAAATATTTATTTTAAAATGTTATAACTTCTGAACGATGTATCTGTTTTTAATTCGGTCTACACCTGTGTGTTCTACGCGACGAGGTGGACAAAACTAAACCCCACTTACATATATTTTGATTTTTTTTTCTAGTAGCAATTTTATATATTAACTTATAACTTACAACTTATGCACATTGTATTGGATAACTTATGTACACAAGTTGTATAGAATAGCTTATGTACACAAAATATGTTTGATAACTTTTGTACATAAATTGTGTTTTATAACTTTTATATTTCTAAGTTTTGGTATAAATTATAAGTTAATTTGTTCTTTTATGTGTTAATAACTTTTGTGTTTACAAGTTTTGGCACAAGTTATAATTTAATTCGCTCCTTTGTGTTTAATAACTTTTTCTAGATAAGTTGTGTTTCATAACTCTTTAGTTTCTAAGCTTTTCGCATAAGTTATACGTTACAAGTGATATGCTATAAGTCATATACTATAAGCTATATATTATAAGTTAGTACACATAAATTTGCTACTAAAAAAATTCTTCGAAACATATGCAAGTGGGGTTTAGTTTTATTCGTCTCGTCGCATAGAATATACCGGTGCAGACGAAATTAAAAAATGAATACACCATTCAAAAGTTATAGTATTTTGAAATAAATATTGTGTTTTTTCTTAGCTTTAGTCACAATGACGTCCGTGGAGGAGAGGAGTACTACGCTCACCCGTAGATATCCAATAGGGGAAAAGGTGGAAATTTATTTTTTTCCCCAAAAAAACAGAACTGTAGTTGTCGGAATATTGTTCGCCGGTTCCATCGGGTGAGCGTTCGTGAATTAGGCTGCCTGGATTGAGCCGAGCCATGATCAATCTGTCATTTCCTTTCAAAAAAATAATCAACCTGTCATTTCGATTTTACATGCATCATGCATGCATCCAGGCACGAAAGAGACAAGGCAAGGAAACGGCTGGCCGGAGGAATTTGTGCTCCCCCTCGATCGTGCAGGCGTCAACTTCAACCAGGGCAACGTTGGCCCTGAAATAGTCTATCAGCAGTAGGTCATTTGGTTTTCTCTATCGTGTGGCAAGCCAATCGGTCATGATCCAAGCGTGTGCGTGTGGCTATGATGAAGATCGTGTTCCACTGATGCACCTTTGGATTAGGCAGGTACGCAGATCAGGTCGGCAACAAGCTTGATATACACTATCTACCTCACAAAGTAAGATTTTATAGCATCTACAAAATTTGTTACACAAGAAAGACGCTGTAACACTATTTGACATTGTATCACTGTTACATTATTGTTGGCTACTTTTGAGAGTTATCCATGTTATTTTGCTTGGTTACTAATATGTCCTATAAATCTTAGTGTCTTACTTTTTTTGGTGGAGGGAGTATTATGTATCCTTAAACTCACTCATGTACAGATCGATAGATAGATGAACCTGATGACATATCTGCCGGCCGAACATCCTGATCCACATCGGCGAAGAATTAATACCGAGCTTAGTGGAACTGTACGAGGGGCTAATTAGGGGGTGTTTGGTTCCTACAGGAAAATTTTAGTCCCTGTCCCATCGGATGTTTGACACATGCATGAAGTATTAAATATAGACGAAAAAAATAACTAATTGCACAAATTGTGGCTAATTTGCGAGACGAATTTTTTAAGTCTAATTAGTCCATGATTTGACAATGTGGTGCTACAGTAAATATATGCTAATAGCGGATTAATTAGGCTTAATAAATTCATCTTGTAAATTAGTCTCCATCTGTGTAATTAGTTTTATAATTAATTCATATTTAGTTCTCCTAAATAACATCCGAACATCCGATATGACATGGACTAAAATTTAGTCCGGAAACCAAACACCCCTTGCTCTTTGGTACATTTCCGCAGCAGTAAACACGACACAAGTCTTTTCAGGCTTCAATTGTTTCAGACGAAGGACATTGCAGGAGCTGCGCTGAAGCAGCAGTACTATCATCTGGCTGTCATTGCAGGAGCTGCCCATGCATGCATGCGTTCCAAGCACATGTACTCCGTGTCTCCATGCATGGAGCCAAAAAACGGAAAACGGGAGGAGCCAAAAAACGGAAAACGGGAGTGCCCTACACTCCGTCCAATCCTTGGCCTCCTTGGCAATTGGCACGGCTTGGGCTGAAAAGGAGAAACACTGCAGCGCAGCGCCCTCCGTGCATTTCTTTCACGGATTTCAGCTTACGGCCACGGGACCATACAGCCAGGTTGGGAGCGTGCACCGTCCATGTAAAAGCCCTGAGACCGATCGACCAGGCAATGCGTGATGGCCTGATGCGTGGTGTCTACGACTCCGGGCACTGCATCTGCATGCACGTATTGTCACCTGTACCGATGAGTGGCCAACTCATGCCCTAGTCAGTTGGGTAACCGTAAACTCCACGAGACATCACCTCCCTCGTACTCAGATCAGACGCATTTCGAGCCCCAGTCAGCATCTCGACTTCACTCCGAGGGGCACGTTTAAATATAGGCGCGTCAAATTGAGTGTTACATCCGGGTGTCACTCGAAAGTATTCGGATAGTAATAATAAAACAAATTATAGAAGTTTTTAGTAATCCGCAAGATAAATTTATTAAGTCTAATTAATTTATCATTAGCATATGTTTATTGTAGCACCACATTATCAAATTATGGATTAATTAGGTTTAAAAAATTATCTCTTAAATTAGTCGCCATCTGTGTAATTAATTATTTTTTTAAGTTTATATTTAATACTCCATATAAACATCACGAAGGAACTAAATAAAGCCTCATTTGTGAAGGACAGGGGTGGCTCCATGCACTGACAGGAGAAGACGAGAAGTTACATCGCACTCTCAGACGCATTTTAAGCTCTACTAGGACTTGCTTAGATTGTAAGTTTTTTCACTCTTTTTTCATCATATCAAATCTTTGACACATGTATGGAGTATTAAATGTAGATAAAAAAATAACTAATTACACAGTTTGATTGTAAATTACGAGATGAATCTTTTAAGCCTAGTTAAACCATAATTAAACAATAATTATCAAATACAAACGAAAATACTACAATGTCAAATACTAATTTCTAACCCAATCTGAACAAGCCCCTAGACTCCAGCAGCGGGAGTCCGATATTCTATTAGCTTGAGCTATTTTTCAACTGCAAAATAGTATTTGCTTTCATAATATTTTAATATAAGCTTTAGTGTGACATAAATTTCAGCATAGACGAACAGGTTGCGAGAGTCCGACCGGAGATGAGATGACAAGCAGACAAGCTCGGGCCTTGTTTAGATTCAAGTTTTTTCATTCTCTCTCCATCATATCAAATCTTTGAATATATGTATGGAGTATTAAATATAGATAAAAAAATAACTAATTACACAGTTTAATTGAAAATTACGAGACGAATCTTTTAAACCTAATTAGACTATAATTAAATAATAATTATCAAGTACAAACGAAAATACTACAATATCAAATACTGATTCCTAACACTCATCTAAACCAGGCCTCGCTCGCTCGGGGCAGTCAAGCGCCATGAATGCGAGGGACTTGACAGCGAGCGTCAGAGCCGAGGCACTGGGCCCTGGGCTTGGCAAGCTGCCCCTGCTGCCACTTCTCTTTACCTATGCTGAACTATATATAATTGCTGTCTAATTTGCTTTTCAAACTCTAAAACCGGTTATCTTACGCCTTCAACTTTTAAAACTGGTAACTCCTTCCACCAGTTAGAGGTGGTTTTCAAGGCAATTTTATCACTTTATAGCTTAAAAAAATTCAAGAAGAACAATGTTTTTCTCTCACAGCAATATAGAGAAAAATTTGAGCACTTAAATTTTTTTAGAAAAATCCTAGAGATATATAGAATATGGCAAACCCGATTAAAATATTTAGAGCTTGTTATATGTAAAAGTTTCCAAAAAAACTATACTTACCTTGAAGTATCTCTAAAATCTTCCAAAAAATATATTTAGCTATGTGTGAAGTCGTGAAGATGGAAAAAATATCCAAAAAATATGAAAAGTTCCTAAAATTTCTAATAGATGTTGAAAACTTTCCGGAACAAAAACATGAGATGCAACCACGATGAATGCATCCAATATTAAATATGTGTTGCATTCTTGTTGGTCGCATCTCATGTTTTTGCTATTGAGTTCCAAAAACTCATTTATATAATGAGTAGAATGTTTTGGGAAATTTTTCAGATTTTCCTCTATATATTTTTCTCTATTTTTTAGAGATAAATATAATTTTTAAAAGTTTCTAGAGATATTTTCACAAGCTCTGAATATTTTATTAGGGTTTGTCATGTCCCAATCTATATCTATAGGATTGTTTCAAAGTTTTACAAGCTTATAAACATTTCTATGGTTTAAAAACCTTATTAGATATTTATAAAAAAACTATAAAAACGATGAAACAGCCTTGAAAAGCACTTTTAACTTAGGTAGAAAGGTAGTTTCAACGGCTTTAAGAGTCAATGAGGTACGATGTTTAGTTTTAGAGTTTGAGAAGAAAAATCAGATCATGAGAATAGTTTGAATAGGTAAAAAGGACTTTTTTTACATATGAATCTCACCCGATTAAGGGTCCGTTTGGTTGGGCTTTTGGCTTTGGATTTTGGCCCCAAAAGCCAAAAGCCCAACTAAAGGGGCTACTTTTGGAGGCTGCTTTTTCAGAAGCAGGTGCTTTTCCATAGTACATTTTTTAAAGCTGGTTTGATCTTGCTTTTGGCTTTTGGCTTTCTGCTTTTCGAAATTGGTGGAATAAAAAGCTCTTCTATAGTTGTTTCAAGAGAGATAAAGATAGAAGGTATATTTTATACTTGTTTAACCAAACAGCTTTCAGCTTTTCTACAGCTCACAGTCCACAGCAGCTTTCCCACAGCTCACAGCCCACAGCAGCTTTTTCCCACAGCCACAGCTCAACCAAACACACCCTAAGTTTTGTTCTATTCACTCTCTACGAGAGCAAGTGTAATAACATGTTATACGTGGGTTGAAAACTGAGATAAAGGAAAGAGAAGAGGAGAGAGAAGAGAAGTGGATTATAAGTTTATTGCAACCAGCTTATATGCGTAAGAACAAAAAAAACTTTATGAGAGAAAAGTGGATCATATGGTAATAACGAAGAGCTCACTGCTATATAGATAGACTACACATATCATGCAACCAGCAACAGGCTCTATTAGACTATTATTAGAACAAGTGTCGGGTTCATAAACCTAAGGTCTCTCATAGACCTGCTTCCTAGCAAAAGATTGGCCCAGCAGACGACGTTGCGAACGACGCGCATCTCCTGGGTCGGCCCAAATACCTAACGATAGGCCAGAAGGGCGACCCAATCTCCTACCGAAAGGCCTAGCCAGGAGGAACAATGCTCGCTTTCGACTCTGGCCCGCCTCTCCAACCGGAAGGCCTGGCCGAGGAGGAACAACGCTCGCTTTCGACTTCGGCCCGCTTCTCCTACCGAAAGTCCTAGCCAAACGCCGCTTCCGACTCCGACCCGTGTCTCCGACCGAGGATGCACCGAACCTCTGCTTACAACTCTTCTCCGACTGGCGCAGTCGGAGCCAACTGGGACCAACCGATCAGGGACGCCCACTCGGTGAGGATCCATAAAACAGATGGAGCAAGTAAGGCAGGCGCTCAAGTCAACCGTGAAACCAAGGATCGTACCCTGTACACTAGCAAGACAGTACCAATAGGACATGTCAGAAGTGTGCCCTACAACCTTCTAGGCATGTCAGAACCCAAGCAGTGGTGTGGCGCCGACGTTTGCCCTACAGAGTTGTGGGCGCCATCAATTCTTGTACCAGGTGAACACGGTAAAACCCCCCACATGCCTCTGGGCATCAACAATGTTGTGGGCGTCGTTATTTGCCATACATGGTGAATGTGGTAAATCCTCCCACATACGTCTGGCATAAATAGTGTTGTGGACACCTACAATCATCTTGTACCCGACGGCGTGGGCAACAAGACTTGGTAGATGTACACTCTCTCTCTCTCTCCCTCTCTCTTGTAAGGCCGTCCCCTTCATCTATAAAAGGGGATGCACTCTCTCTCAATAGGGACGGATAACACAACACCAGGAACTCTCAGACGATATGAACAACCAACGATCGATTAACCCTCTGCTAGCTTTAGACACTCTAAAGCTACACAGAGCGCACGCTCGAATACTTAGCGCACGTAGGAGCTCCCGTCACTCTCGGCCCTTCGGTTCGGAGTTCGACCGGACCTCTTGCACCCCCATCTTTCTTCCTCTCGTTTGTAACCCCACAGCAAACTTCGAGCACCTAGGCTCAGGAATAAAGTCATCAACCAACTTAAACTGGACGTAGGGCACGTTGCCTGAAGCAGTATAAACCCTGTGTCATTGAGTGCTAGGCCACATCCGATCACAATGTACGGCAAAACTACAAATATTTATGTGTTGGTCACTTTCTGTACCGACGTTGGCGTCGTCCGTGAGGAAGACACCGTACGTTCATGCTTTTGATCATCGGATGGCCCACCTTTTTGCCATCTTCGCCATGGCGGGCTCAAGCGATACAACTCGCTTCGGCTCGCTGGAGTTTCCCGCGCTCCCACTTGTTGGGATGTGGGTTCCTCCTGTAACACCCCTGGTGTTACGAGCTTGTTTAGCACCACGATTTAGGCCTAAGAAAATTTCTAAAACAATTTTTCTCGGATTTTAAAATTTGACTTATGTATGTCTTATAGCAAATAAAAGGGCGAATGGCTTGTTTATTTGTTTAAGCGTGAAAAACCATTTTTATAAACAATTCGCTATTCACATCCGCGTCGCGTTGTCGGACCACGTCGCCGTGTACGCGGGCTTGTTAGATATCGCCAACAGAGCTGTACCACAGTCTGCCTCCGTTGTCTCGTCGCGTTATTGCCTTTGTCGCAGCGCCGTTGTCTGTCTTCGCATCCTACCAAGTTGAGTCGTCTTGGTCTACGCTGTGTTCCTGCTGCCTCTCCCTCTCTGTCTCAGCAAATTTATAGCCCGTGTCTTGGCTTGAACTGAAGCACCAAAGAATTGGAGAGTTCGTGCAAAAATAGTGTCTCAGCAAATCGTGCTAGCTTACCTGGTGCGGTAATGGTCGCCACGTCTAGAGCTTCATTTTTTAACCCAAAGTCCACTCCCATCAGCCACGCTAAGCCAAGCTACTACTGACTCTGATGAGATATCGCGTCTGAGGAACGGCGAGCCTACAATGTTCGTGCCCACACATGTGCTTGCGCGCTGGCACTCCACCTCAGTGCTCTGCTTTACTTGTCTCATCGTGCTCGACTTTGCTTGTTTGATCTTGTCCAAATATTTTAATGGGAGCAGCAGCAATCAATGCACTTTTCAGCACAGGCAAGCCGAGCCAAGTCTTCACGCTGTTTTCCTTCTTTTTCTATTGCGGCTGCCGTGCCAGCATGCCTTGTCTCACGCTGTCCTTTTCTCTGCGAAGCCTTAATGAGAGTTGGCCAAACGCTGCAGCTGCTGCTTTTCACGCTGCGGTACTTGATTCAGCTCTGCTCCTCATGTTCACCAGCCAGTGCATTAAACTAGGAGCAAGCCCCACAGCTTCTCTCAGAACTCCCATCTCCTTTTCTGCCCACCCCCGATCACAGCGCCGCTGCCTGGCCATCGGTCCACGCTAGTACAGCATGCCCCGTAGCACCCCGCGCCGCGCTGGACTGTCACCTTGGCTCTGCCCCTTCTTCCTCCCTCGTGGCCGCACCTGAATACCCTCGGCCACAGCGCTGCTCCTCGCATACATGCGCTCTGCGCACGGGCACAGCCGCGCCTCACTCCTGCGTCGGTCGTACCTCACCGCTCGCTACTCCAAAGTGCCGCCGTTGAGCCGTTTCTCCCCCTGCCATCCTTCGCGAGCAGGCGCACCGCCCTCCCTTCCCCACTCCCCATCAGCGCTGGGTACCCGACCGGACCGCGCCACCACCGAGTCCGCGTAGCCCGCTGCGTTACTAGAGCCGCAGCTCCCCTGTCGTCTCAGCTCTGCACTGGTCCGCGCCTTCCCCGCGCCACTCTAGGTGCACCGCGCGCGTGCTAGCCATGGCGCTGCCCTTCCGCAGTGCCCAGCCATGGCTACGCTGGCCCGCCCGGAGCTGTGGAGCCCTCCTGCCAGCGCGCGGCTCGACCTCGTTTCATCTTCCTCCCCACGCGCCGGTGTCCCGCCATCATCCGAGTCGGTGAAGTGCCCCTACCGTCATTCGCAAAGCACCTCCCCGCTCCTCGGCCACCACTGGACTGCCGTGCCACATCCGACCGCCCGCGCCCTTGTCCCACAGCACCTTGCCTCCACCTGTGCCGCCATCTTCCATCTCCTCACGTACGCGTGCACCTATGGCCGTGACGGCCACAGCGTCGTGTCTGCTCGGCCGAACGTCCCTTGCCCGCGCGTGCTGCTGCCCGCATGGCCGTGGCTGGTTCGCTGCCGCTGGGCTACCTTTGTCGGTCACCGCGCCCTGTAGCGGCACAGCTGCCCTACCAGCCGCCCTTCCGTGCGCCGTGCCCGCGCGGCTCCTTGCTCCACTTTCGGCTCGCCCTCTCCGCAGCGCTTGCTAGGAGCCATGCTGTGCCGGTGGTCGGGATTTGGGTCGGCCGCGTCCGTCCCAGCGCTCCTCTGCTCCCTGCGTTTCGCTTCTGGAAATGGGAAGGAAGGTGAGGGGTGAGAATCCAAGTCAAAGAATTATACGGGGTCCTTTTTGCAAAATACATGACTCATTGAACAGTACTATGGACCTAGGATTGATTAGAGATAAGCGTAGGGGTCGTTTCACAATTATGTCGTCGCCACCGTGCCCAAACCGTGTTGGGACAGCTCGCTGGGCCGGTCTGCCGTGACTGCGCGCCTGGACCGCCGCGCGTGGGCTGTTGGCTGCCTGCAGCTGGGCCGACCGACCATTGCCGCCTGCTGGGCCACCGCCTGCATTGCTAGGCTGCGGTCTGCCTGCCTCTGGGCTGCCGCACACCCATCCGCCTGGGCCGTTGCCTGCTCGTCCGAGCTGCCAGCCCACTGGTCCTCTTAGTTTTCCAAAGCATTTGTTAAATTAGTTTTGGAATTAAAGTTGTAAAAGCAATATAAAATAGCATAGGAGTCCAAAAATAGCGAAACCAGTTTTGTTAGTCCCCTAAAATCATGATCTACCTATTAGTATAGTTTGTTTACATAGTTGGATAATATTCTTGGAAGCTATATAATTAACTTAAGGTACTTAATATTGTAAAATATAAATTTGTAGGGACTTCCGTGAATAAATTGGTAGTAGTATTGGATCTGAAATCTTTACAGTAGGTTCCTAGCAATATTCGTTGCTCCCTGTAAGTTTTGGTAGCTTCAGAATAACTAGTTTGCTGAATAGATAATAATGTCCTATTGTGAATAAAGATTAAATTGATAGAATAAAATAAAGAAACACCTTGGTTTATATAACTAAAATTATTGTTGGGAAATAATGCCTTATCCGACCACGTGTATATGTAGCCTAAGTACGATCGTCGTTAGAACTAGCTCGTTAACTTGAGAGGCGTAAATCGTATTTTACGGATCCCGGTTGCAGTTGATTAATTACATCTTTGCATTGCATCGCATGCATATCATATAGGTACAATGATGGATCAACGGATCAATTGAAGGATGATTAGGAATCCGAAGATGGTGTACTGGTATTCTCTCTAGGAGATGATGCAATGGGCTTGTTATCCAGCTGATGGTGGATGATCTGAAGATGCTGATGCTAACTTTTTAATATATATCTTACCCAGGCAAGCCCCGGGGCATAACCCCTATTTTTCTACAGTTTAAATTATATTTGTGCATTAAGTTTCAAGGAGTTGAATGAAACCACTTGCATATATATCTTTATCCTATGAGTCTTACTAGCATGACATGATCGTGTGAATTGCTATGCTATAGGACTCCGGTAGAAGTCGAGTGATTGCCTGTCACTCGTGAGATATAGGAAATATGTTACTATATGATTATCACTTGGAATATATAAAATGGTGGAAAGGAAAATGGTGACCGGGCAGGGATATGGTTTGGGTATTGGTGGGTGTAAGAAGTTATGTCGCCGCGGAGGCGGGTCATAGCTTGGTTACACCATTTTTCCCTATCGGGTCGGTTAAGGACCGATCGTTGCATATGACTCTAGGCAGGTCACAGACTTATTATCCCGAGCACATACTTGTGTATGGGCGCTTGGAAGACTTGTTGCTCTCTTGTCGTGGATCCGGCTCTTTCCGGACCGACTGTTAGGGTTTCTTTTGGTGGAGGAGGTCCTTGCACCACACTGAGTCCGGGACTCAGGGGCGAGGGCTTGGAGTCCCAGTTTGGACAGGGACCTAGACACCCAGGACAGGAGAGTGATGGGTTGGTCTTGCTTGTGCCCGGGGTACAAGCGGGGCGTGTGTTTTCGGGGTACCCAGCTAGGGGCATTGATTCGCGAATCGCTGGGCTATCTGGTACGACTTGTCTACGGTTTAGCATCGTAGTAAGAACTGAAAGATGAAGGATGGAAGATGGACAAAGGAAATCTAATTGCTTACCACCTGCTTGAAAGTAGCATAGATGCTTACATAGAATGGTTAGTTAATGAACCAATGTGGCTATTAATAAAGAATCGAATATAAGGACGCACACTTAGTAATTCTTCCTGCAAATGCAACCCACAAGCCAGATAGCCTTGCATATCCTTGGAGTCTTTTCTTTTCTCCTGTCGAGTAAGTCTTGCTGAGTACAATTGAGTACTCAGGGTTTTATTCCCCCAGTTGCAGGTGATAGGTGGATGCTAAAGCTGACTCTTGTGTGTGGATTCCTCCTAGTGGGCTCAGCGAGGATTCCTTTACGCTGCGATCGTAGATGTTATTTATAACTCTCATCAAATACTTTTATAAATGAAAGTTTCATAATCTATTGTCGTAGTCTAGATATCAATACTTCATCATGTCATTAATAGATGTTTATTTTCGCTGTAACTCTGTTCACATGTTTCTATTCTGCTGTTCAATTAAATTGTCTGTAACTCTGATAATATGAATTCATTCCACTGTTATAATAATAAATATTACACTCTGATGTTGTATTAAAAGTGATGTAAGAAATGGTTACAAATGATGTAAGCTTTATTCTCTCGTTTGTGATCCTAATGGCAAAAATGTAGATTTTCGGGTTCTCCCCTAGGGTGTGTCCGATGGAACCAAGTAATTTAGTATTCTCCCTTGAGTGCTTAGTGTCTAATGGAAGACTAGCACTTCAGTGAGGCATTAGATTAGGCGGTTCTACCACAGGTGGTATCAGAGCATAAATGAGGAAATAAAGCTTCAATAACCTTTTCTAAACTAAAATTTTGACAACCCATTGTCGTAAAAAGTTAGGACATTTATATGCAAAGTTATATAAGTAGTCCTATTACTATGGTTATGTATCCAGGATAGATGACACTCTGCTGACTTAGGTAGACTTAACCAAGTTTCTGTAGGTACACTGACTCGAGCATAGTCCGATAGTATCGGCTAGTTACAGGGAGAGAACGATGTGCCAAAATTCTGAGAACGGTTGCCCTATATGTGGCAACATTGGAAGGACATATAGGACGTGCATTCATGCATACCCCGTTTGTGCATTATAGCACTCGTATTGCTGGTAGATACGCCATCCATAGGTGTCATGCGCGTCGCATTGTGCACGTCTGACTCGTTCCTATTCTAGAGTTAGGCCTGTACTATGGCTTCATGTTCAGCGTTTGCCCTTCGTTCACGCTGGTCGTGACCCACGTCTCTCTGTACCCCTTTTCTACACTCTTATCGGACCCTTGCCCTGCAATCGTATTAGTCAGTAATGGCATCGCACGTCGCTTGTCTCGAACGCGTGGAATTTGGTCGATTCGTCGTAGTGATCTTGCGCGGGAACCCTGGTGAACCACGCCAGGACCACTGAGCGCTCCGCCTTTATAAGTAGAGCCTGACTTAGCCATTGGTACCACCACTCGGTGCACTTTAGCTTGCTTAGCTTTTCCTTTGAGCCAGCTTCTTGCTCAGCCTTCCTTGCAACCACCGCCAAAGATGGCAGGAGCCTGGGTTAGTACCTACTGCATGAACGTTGAGGGTTTTCCTAGAATCCTGCATGCCACCCTGCAAAAGCTCGAAGTCAATGATCGCCCTGAGTATGAGGGCCGTGAGTATGAGGAGCATGGCACCGAGCGGTGTGAGGTTACCGTCTACATCGAGAAGAGTGAAGAGTTCCCCGACATCACTAAAGCCTAGAGTGTGACCACGATCGGGTTTCGCTTCATCGACACCTACCAGGTTGTGGCCCGCAAAGCCTTGTGGTACCTCTGCCAGATCTATGAGGAGCCCATTTCCCGAACCCCCATGCGGTTCTTTCCACCTTTGGATAGGAACCGACGGGCATGGAGGACTCGCATGGAAGCTTTGCAAGGACGAGATGTGCAAGAAGACAGTCCCACTGTGGTGCACTTGACCACGTACCTGCTCGCTCTAGATGAGCAGTACGATTGTCAAGCCTTGGAACTAGGGGCGTGCCTTCGGCGCGCCGAGGAAGCCGAGATCTTCAACCGGATGCTCCAGGTGTAGCTCACCGAAACACATGCCAGCGCTGCAGCTGCTGAGAGCCAAGAGGCTGCCATGGAGGAAGTTCTAAAGGAGGCCGAAGATCGGCATGTTCATCAGCTACGGGTGGCCTATCTTGTCACCAGGGTTGAGCGGAGGACGCTGGCTACTGAAAGGCAGGATACCCCGATCTTGGAAGGGATCCCTATCCACCCGCCCGAAAGAAGAAGAACCGGTGTTGCAGCACCGCCCGCACCTCCACCCTCGGAAGTGTCAGAAGAAGAACCCTTGATTCCTCTCGCCTAGCCATTGCCCCATGAGGATGTAGACTAGTTACCTTGGGACGCTGTACCCATAGTAGTGCTTGTTGTCGCTGTTCCCCCCGGTATTGTACTCTTGTCTGTTGTTCGTCCTCCGTAGTTGTTGAGATCGTCCGACCATAGGTGAATGCTATGTCGTGAAAGGGAGCCTGAATGCCTGTACATTGTACCCGTATAAGATCGTTGGAACATGCATTTTAATTATTTCACTGTGTTTATTGCGTTCATTTACTTTAAAGTCTCATTAGACGTGCTCCAAGTTTTTAAGGGCGATGTTAAGTGAGTTACAAGAGAAGTTGCCATTCAGATGCCAAGCAGATCAGCCATGATTGGATGTTATTGGACACTATATCGACTAACTATGGATGCCTCAGTAGAACACTTGAATTTCTTTAAAACAAATCCGTCGTTGGATTTGAATTCCTTGTCCCTTGTTGTGAAGGGAACTTTTGTTGTTTGAATTTTCCCTTGCAATACTCCCCTTACTCTGTGGTCTATGACCCCACCGCCTTCATGGCGTGTAAGTTGGTGATAGTTGCCTGGTTAAAAGCTTATGGTGCTGCGACAAAACTGAGGGCTCCTAGTGGAACAGCTGCCATATGGTGATGCTGCTCGGCATGCGCTGGTATCGAGGTTGTTGACCAAGTACCTTGCCGAGTTACACCGTCGTACCATTTTGTTTTAAAAATTTTCTCCTTGGAAATGTTCAGGTGGTCAAACGGGAAATCCACAATGGGTTGATGTAGAGGTGTTCTCTCAAGGTAAACAAGAGATGGTTTGGAGAAAGAAAGTATGACATGGTCTATGTTTACAGAAAGGACGGATGTGGTCAAGGAAGGAAGCAAAAGAAGAGTAGTGAAGGAAGGTTAGCAGTGGATAGTCGGGAGTAATTGGAAAAGTCAGAGTGGACGTCTTTTCCCAAGCCCTGTGCTTAGTTGACCGCGCTATGCATGCTGGGTCATTTCGTTGCGTGCCCTACAAACGTCGCATGTGTCAGGATCTGTAGCATCCCATTTTCGCATGGCCGCGGCATCGTGTAGTGCTCGCCGTCTTTGTGCACTGTGCGTTTCTCCTTTTCCCAGCATCTGGTCGGCTCTTGACTCTCACGCCTTGTCCCTCGTACCGGACCCCCTTCCCTCTCCTTTCCTTCTTCTTTTGGTGACACGACCGCCTGCACGCCTGCCTCATCGAGCGGACCTCCTCTACTCTCCTTTATTTCCCCCTCCGCTGCTCGCGCAGGAAGCATGCCGTGTTTCTGACCTTATCTCCACAGCATGCACCGTCTATGTATCCCATCCCCACCGCATCCGCCTCTGGTGTGTTGCTTCCCACCTCCGTTCGCCTATATAAGATACCCTTGGTCCTTGCTCTTCTTCTTCATCCCCATTCCTCTCACATTCACAGTAGAGCTACAAAATCCAGTCGACGTTGTGAAGCTAGGTTCGTCGGTTTGAGGTGATGGTGTGATTTGAGAAGAAGAAGGGATCTGGTTCATCGAAGAAGTTCAAGTTCCCATTTGGATAGTCAATCTTAGGGTTTACAATGTTTTACTTCTCAGTCGACTATTTCTGGATCTGTTGGTGCCACGCCATGTTTTGGATAATCATCTTCCTGCTATTTCTCCATTGCCCTCGTCTATCTCGACTTCTAGAGTAGGTCTCGATTGTATCAGGTTGCTCTTAGCCATGTATCTCTAAAGCCCTGCATGGTTTAGTATTCGAAGTCATGTAACCTTTCGTGTAATCCCTGATCTATGAAATGTAATCGTGTTTTCCCTTTTTTGGTTCTAGCTTTGAATCTCGGGACAAGATTCTTTTTAAGGGGGTAGGTTGTAACACCCCTGGTGTTACGAGCTTGTTTAGCACCACGATTTAGGCCTAAGAAAATTTCTAAAACAAATTTTCTTAGATTTTAAAATTTGACTTATGTATGTCTGATAGCAAATAAAAGGGTGAATGGCTTGTTTATTTGTTTAAGCGTGAAGAACCATTTTTATAAACAATTCGCTGTTCACATCCGCGTCGCGTTGTCGGACCACGTCGCCGTGTACGTGGGCTTGTTAGATATCGCCAACGGAGCTGTACCGCAGTCTGCCTCCATTGTCTAGTCATGTTATTGCCTTTGTCGCAGCGCCGTTGTCTGTCTTCGCGTCCTACCAAGTTGAGTTGTCTTGGTCTACGCTGTGTTCCTGCTGCCTCTCCCTCTCTGTCTCAGCAAATTTATAGCCCGTGTCTTGGCTTGAACTGAAGCACCAAAGAATTGGAGAGTTCGTGCAAAAATAGTGTCTTAGCAAATCGTGCTAGCTTACCTGGTGCGGTAATGGTCACCACGTCTAGAGCTTCGTTTTTTTAACCCAAAGTCCACTCCCATCAGCCACGCTAAGCCAAGCTACTACTGACTCTGATGAGATATCGCGTCTGAGGCACGGTGAGCCTACAGTGTTCGTGCCCACACGTGTGCTTGCGCGCTGGCACTCCACCTCAGTGCTCTGCTTTACTTGTCTCATTGTGCTCGACTTTGCTTGTTTGATCTTGTCCAAATATTTTAATGGGAGCAGCAGCAATCAATGCACTTTTCAGCACAAGCAAGCCGAGCCAAGTCTTCATGCTGTTTTCCTTCTTTTTCTATTGCTGCTGCCGTGCCAGCATGCCTTGTCTCACGCTGTCCTTTTCTCTGCGAAGCCTTAATGAGAGTTGGCCGAACGCTACAGCTGCTGCTTTTCACACTATGGTACTTGATTTAGCTCTGCTCCTCATGTTCACCAGCCAGCGCATTAAACTAGGAGCAAGCCCCACAGCTTCTCTCAGAACTCCCATCTCCTTTTCTGCCCACCCCCGATCATAGCGCCGCTGCCCGGCCACCGGTCCATGCTAGTACAGCATGCCCCGTAGCACCCCACGGCGCGCTTGACTGTCACCTTGGCTCTGCCCCTTCTTCCTCCCTCGTGGCCGCACCCGAATCCCCTTGGCCACAGCGCTGCTCCTCGCATACGTGCGCTCTGCGCATGGGCGCAGCCGCGCCTCACTCCTGCGTCGGCCGTACCTCACCGCTCGCTACTCCAAAGCGCCGCCATTGAGCCGTTTCTCCCCCTGCTGTCCTTTGCGAGCAGGCGCACCGCCCTCCCTTCCCCACTCCTCGTCAGCGCTGGGTACCTAACCGGACCACGCCACCACCGAGTCCGCGTAGCTCGCTGTGTTACCAGAGCCGTAGCTCTCCCGTCGTCTCAGCTCCACGCTGGTCCGTGCCTTCCCCGTGCTGCTCTAGGTGCACCATGCACGTGCTAGCCACGGCGCTGCCCTTCCGCAGCGCCCAGCCATGGCTACGCCGGCCCGCCCGGAGCCGTGGAGCCCTCCTGCTAGCGCACGGCTCTGCCTCGCTTCATCTTCCTCCCCACGCACTGGCGTCCTGCCATCATCTGAGTCAGTGAAGCACCCCTACCATCATTCGCGAAGCACCTCCCCGCTCCTCGGCCGCCGCCAGACTGCCGTGCCGCATCCGACCGCCCGCACCCTTGTCCCATAGCACCTTGCCTCCACCTGCGCTGCCGTCTTCCATCTCCTCGCGTACGCATGCACCTGCGGCCGTGACGGCCACAGCGTCGTGTCTGCCCGGCCGAATGTCCCTTGCCCACGCACGCTGCTGCCCACGTGGCCGTGGCTGGTTCACTGCCACCAGGCTACCTTCGCCGGTCACCGCGCCCCATAGCGGCACAGCTGCCCTGCTAGCCGCCCTTCCGTGCGCTGTGACCATGTGGCTCCTTGCTCCACTTTCGGCTCACCCTCTCCGCAGCGCCCGCCAGGAGCCATGCTGTGCTGGTGGTCGGGATTTGGGCCGACCGCGTCCGTCCCAGCTCTCCTCTGCTCCCTGCATTTCGCTTCTAGAAATGGGAAGGAAGGTGAGGGGTGAGAATCCAAGTCAAAGAATTATACGGGGTCCTTTTTGCAAAATACATGACTCATTGAACAGTACTATGGACCTAGGATTGATTAGAGATAAGCGTAGGGGTCGTTTCGCAATTATGTCATCGCCACCGTGCCTAAACCGTGTTGGGCCGGCTCGCTGGGCCAGTCTGCCGTGACTGCGCGCCTGGACCGCCGTGTGTGGGCCGTTGGCTGCCTGTAGCTGGGCCGGCCGGCCATTGCCGCCTGCTGGGCCACCACCTGCGTTGCTGGGCTGCGGTCTGCCTACCTCTAGGCTGCCGCGCACCCATCTGCCTGGGCCGTTGCCTGCTCGTCCGAGCTGCCAGCCCACTGGTCCTCTTAGTTTTCCAAAGCATTTGTTAAATTAGTTTTGGAATTAAAGTTGTAAAAGCAATATAAAATAGCATAGGAGTCCAAAAGTAGCAAAACCAATTTTGTTAGTCCCCTAAAATCAAGATCTACCTGTTAGTATAGTTTGTTCACATAGTTGGATAATATTCTTGGAAGCTATATAATTAACTTAAGGTACTTAATATTGTAAAATATAAACTTGTAGGGACTTCCGTGAATAAATTGGTAGTAGTATTGGATCTGAAATCTTTACAGTAGGTTCCTAGCAATATTAGCTGCTCCCTGTAAGTTTTGGTAGCTTCAGAATAACTAGTTTGCTGAATAGATAATGATGTCCTATTGCGAATAAAGATTAAATTGATAGAATAAAATAAAGAAACACCTTGGTTTATATAACTAAAATTATTGTTGGGAAATAATGCCTTATCCGACCACGTGTATATGTAGCCTAAGTACGGTCGTCGTTAGAACTAGCTCGTTAACTTGAGAGGCATAAATCGTATTTTACGGATCCCGGTTGTAGTTGATTAATTACATCTTTGCATTGCATCGCATGCATATTATATAGGTACGATAATGGATCAACGGATCAATTGAAGGATGATTGGGAATCTAAAGATGGTGTACTGGTATTCTCTCCAGGAGATGATGCAATGGGCTTGTTATCCAGCTGATGGTGGATGATCTGAAGATGCTGATGCTAACTTTTTAATATTTATCTTACCCAGGCAAGCCCCGGTGCATAACCCCTATTTTTCTGCAGTTTAAATTATATTTGTGCATTAAGTTTCAAGGAGTTGAATGAAACCACTTGCATATATATCTTTATCCTATGAGTCTTACTACCATGACAGGATCGTGTAGATTGCTATGCTACAAGACTCCGGTAGAAGTCGAGTGATTGCCTGTCACTCGCGAGATATAGGAAATATGTTACTATATGATTATCACTTGGAATATATAAAATGGTGGAAAGGAAAATGGTGACCGGGTAGGGATATGGTTTGGGTATTGGTGGGTGTAAGAAGTTGTGTCGCTGCGGAGGCGGGTCATAGCTTGGTTACACCGTTTTTCCCTGTCGGGTCGGTTAAGGACCGATCGTTGCATATGACTCTAGGTAGGTCATAGACTTGTTATCCCGAGCACATACTTGTGTATGGGCGCTTGGAAGACTTGTTGCTCTCTTATCGTAGATCCGGCTCTTTCTGGACCGACTGTTAGGGTTTCTTTTGGTGGAGGAGGTCCTTGCACTGCACTGAGTCCGGGACTCAGGGGCGGGGGCTTGGAGTCCTAGTTTGGATGGGGACCTAGACACCCGGGACAGGAGAGTGATGGGTTGGTCCTGCTTGTGCTCGGGGTACAAGCGGGGCGTGTGTTTTCAGGATACCCAGCTGGGGGCATTGATTCGCGAATCGCCGGGCTATCCGGTACAGCTTGTCTACGGTTTAGCATCGTAGTAAGAACTGAAAGATGAAGGATGGAAGATGGACAAAGGAAATCTGATTGCTTACCACCTACTTGTAAGTAGCATAAATGCTTACATAGAATGGTTAGTTAATGAACCAATGCGGCTATTAATAAAGAATCGAATATAAGGATGCACGCTTAGTAATGCTTCCTGCAAATGCAACCCACAAGCCAGATAGCCTTGCATATCCTTGGAGTCTTTTCTTTTCTCCTGTCGGGTAAGTCTTGCTAAGTACAATTGAGTACTCAGGGTTTTATTCCCCCTGTTGTAGGTGACAGGTGGATGCTAAAGCTGACTCTTGTGTGTGGATTTCTCCTAGTGGGCTCAGCGAGGATTCCTTTACGCTACGATCGTAGATGTTATTTATAACTCTCATCAAATACTTTTATAAACAAAAGTTTCATAATCTGTTGTCGTAATCTAGATATCAATACTTCATTATGTCATTAATAGATGTTTATTTCCACTATAACTCTGTTCACATGTTTCTATTCCGCTGTTCAATTAAATTGTCTATAACTCTGATAATATGAATTCATTCCGCTATTATAATAATAAATATTACACTCTGATGTTGTATTAAAAGTGATGTAAGAAATGGTTACGAATGATGTAAGCTTTATTCTCTCGTTTGTGATCCTGATGGCAAAAATGTGGATTTTTGGGTTCTCTCCTGGGGTGTGTCCAATAGAACCGAGTAATTTAGTGTTCTCGCTTGAGTGCTTAGTGTCTAATGGAAGACAAGCACTCCTGTGAGGCATTAGATTAGGCGGTTCTGCCACACCTCCCATCTTCGAGCCATTGCAGGCCTTCCTCCCCGGAAGCATGGACTTCATCACCGACCGGCTCGGCATACTACACCTCCGTAAGGAGACACTCGTTCCGGCACCCATCAGAGGAGGCGCGTCCTCCGTCGGCCTTGGGACTCCCGACGACTTCAACGATGAGGCATCTATGCTTCGTTATGAGCCCACAGAAAGCTCTAGTTTGGTTTTGGTTAATTGATAAAACCCTAAGTGCTAACCTAGTTTATCAAGATGATTATGAGATAGGTAGCACTACTCCAAGTGATGAAGCAATGGCGAAGATCATGACAATGGTGATGGCATGGTGATGGTCAAATGCTTAAACTTGGAAAAGAAGAAAGAGAAAAATAAAAGGCTCAAGGCAAAGGTATAAAATATAGGAGCCATTTTGTTTTGGTGATCAAGACACTTAGTGAGTGTGATCACATTTAGGATTGATAGCCGTACTATTAAGAGGGGTAAAACTCATATCGGAATGCGGTTATCAAAGTGCCACTAGATGCTCTAACTCATTGCATATGCATTTAGGATCTAGTGGAGTGCTAACACCCTTGAAAATATTTGTGAAAATACGCTAACACATGTGCACAAGGTGATACACTTGGTGGTTGGCACATTTGATCAAGGGTAGTGAAGTTTAGGTGCAAGGGCAAGAAACTCCACCGGTGAAATGTCCGCTCGTAGAGTGCGGATAGTCCGACGGTGCCACCGGCACCTTAGATAGAAAAATTGGAGGTCACTGTTGTAACAACCCAAAAATCCACACACCAAAAATCCCAACTACAAAATTTTTCTTCAAAACCCCATGTGATGATGAGTGACATTTGTAGGAGCTAACCCTAAGTGTTGCATTAGTCATAAGCATAGCATGTCACTTGTTGTGTAGGTGTGTGTTTAAAAATCCCTAACGCCTACATTCTTGCATGCATTTTAATTCTAAACAAGTGAGTTGCTTTTATTGATCTTTTGTTGTGCAAATAAAAGAGAAAGGAAAACAAAATAGAGAAAGAACTAATGAAAGAGAAAGGAAAGAATAGGGAGTAGCAGCAGCAGCCTAGGCCTACTCGGCCTTGCGAACCAGCCCGCCTGCCATCCCACACGCGCACGCGGCCCACGAAGCTGGCCCAGCAATGCCCTACCACCCGCACGAGCGCAATCCACTGACGAGATGGACCCACCCATCAGATGTCATGCACCGCACGCCGCCACATCAGGACAAGCTGACAAACGGGCCCCCTCTATCAGCCGCCCAGCTACAGCATCGTCGTCTTCCCCACGTTCCCTCCACCACGCGACCGGGTGCCGACCGTGGAGCAGGCGCGGGCCTGGGGTCACGCAAATCGCATGACCCTGTTTTCCCCTTGCGTCATGCCTACACTATCGAACGCGAGCCATCGGATGCGCTCGGCGCATCACCACTACCCATCGCTGTCCACCATTGAAGCCCTTGGAGCTCAGCTATAAAAGCCAACGTCCGTGAACCCTAACCCTCCGCCCGTTCGCCACCGCCGCTGGTGGCACAGCACCACACTGTGCCAAGTCGAGAGAGAGGGAGGAGGGAGAAGCATGGAGGAGAAGGAGGCTGCTGCAGGGAGGAGCTCGCCGGATCCAAGAGCGCCGCCCTGATCAGCTACAGTGACATAGCTGCTCGGCACGGCACTGCATCGCCTCATCACGGCCTCGCCTTGCCACTGCACCGCCATCCTACCGCCATGAACCCTACGGTGAGCCAACTTGCTGAGACCACCTCCCTAGCCAAATGGAACGCGCATCACCATGATCAAAACCTTGCTGAAGCTTCGAGCTCCGGCCTAGCCCAACTGGTTAGCTAGGGAGACCGCCATGGCCACGCGTACCGAGTCCTAGGACACACCGTGCATGCTGTCATCAGCCAAAAGGAGGACCCTAGCCATGACATAGTACATCGGAGCAGGAGCGCACATGCACGAGCACGCTCACCATGGCCGAGAGCACAACCATGGCGAGACCACCGTGTCTTCTACGTCGTGGTAAAGGCAACGTTGACACACCGACTGGCCCCACCATAACGAGAGTCACGCCGCACTCACCCTAGCCGGGGAAGAAGCCCACCAGAGCCCTGCGTTTCCGCACCGCACCTTGTCGGAGCGCCACCGCCTCTGTATTGCCCTCACCACCATGGCCAGAGCCACCAGGAGCACTAGGAGCTCCTTCAACATGCCCACCATGGCCGTAGAAGCACCGTGGAGCTCACATGCTTCTCCAACTGGACTCTCGTTACCACCATAGCCCTGTCCATGCACGCCGACGGATCCATGCCACCGTTCACCGTGGCCGGGACCCTAGGAAGCCTCAGCCGCCACCTTGACCCCACCACTGCACTCACCGAGGCTTGGCGACGCTTCTGCCTACCTTAATCGTGCACCAGTACCGCCCGAGAGGCTCACTAGTGACCTCACCACCGGCGGAAGCCCCGTAGGGGAAGAGCAGGGGATTTTTCCCCCGTCAACCACGTCGACCGCGCCGACCAAGACCCCATCGACCTCGTCAACCGCGCCGACCATGACCCCATCGACCACGTCGACCGTGCCGACCACAACCCTATCGACCACGTTGACCGCGCCGACCCTGACCCCGTCGACCACGTCTACCGCACTGACCATGACCCCATCGACCACGTCGACCACGCCGAGCAGCTCCGACCATGACCATGTCGACCGTATTCCAAGCAGCTTCGCCGAGCCTCCAACCATGACTACATCGTGCTCATGAACCAAACCCTAGGGAAGGAGTAAGTGGACCAAGTCTTTCATAGACCGGCTCTGTGGTCTATGGACCAAGATAGGTGGGTTCACCATGAACCGCGCCTCACCTGCGCCCGTGGACCACGGCCCGCTAGTGGCCCAGCAAGATGATGTGGCCGCACCAGCATGTGCCACGTGGTAGACCAAGGTCTAGCCCATATCCAGGCCCAACCGGCCTAGTTTGGACCCGACCTGAATTGACCATTGACCGGTCGACGTTGACCGTTGACCGGGGCCACATGTCAATGACTGTGATTCATTGAATGTTGACTCACTGGTTGACTTGACGTTCACTTAGATAGGACCCACCTATCAGCCAAGGTTTAGCCCTGATAATGCCATGCCGATGTCATACCGACATGTGACCACGCCAGCGTCGGGGACCTCGGTGATCCCTTCGACCACTTCGGTGACCTCTCCGACCACCTCACCAGCTGTTTCACCACTCCAAGTTCCCACATGTCACGTGAACTAGTCACAGCGTGGCACGTGTCAGCCCAAGATTAATTCAACCTTTTCCCATTAAACAGAAATGATTGGAACTTCAGAAATTCATAACTAATTCATACGAACTCAGAAAAGCACCAGAACAGGACCAAAATTCATCGAGCCCTACGTAATAAACCCATGTTTGAGTGCATCTAGCTCTTTCAAATTCTTATTGCTTCTTTGTGCTATTCTATAGACGTCGCTAACGTGACTATAATGCGATCGTTTGCAGACTCGGAGGAGAACCAGACGGACGAGGACTGAGAGTACCATGAGGAGTACGGAGATGACTACACTGAAGGTGCCACATCCCACCCAATCTCATAGCACCCATTACGCATGGCTTATGTAGAACTACTAATGCTTTACTTGAATGTTATATACACACTATGATAGGAATTGCATGGTAGTATGCTTTCTTGATGACCTTTACCTTGACGCAACCTTACCCCTACTCACCCTGCTGATAGGCTAGTCACACGCTCGCTGCTATATTTCATTGCTTATCATTACTACTATGCTTGCACTACATTGATGCGTGGTAGGAAACTGGTGTTATCTAGACTATGGGGAGAGTGCTGCGTGTGTGACTTGGGTGTGTGGAGGGTGAGGGTTGTATCGACTGAGCTGGAATAACGACAAGCCTGGGGCGAGTCTTGCCATGTGGTGCTACCTGGGCACTTGGATATGGAATACCTATGGAGGGTAAATGGTAATTGGAGGTGGCCTTGGGTGTGAACCTCGGAGAGGTGGAGCCCAGGGTAGAGGTGCTATGGTGGCACGGTAATTGGAAACCCTGATGAAGACATTCAGGCTTGGTCATCCCTAAGGACTTACTAGTACTCAGATTCACCGGGAAGCCTTACATCTCACTCCCCCTATATGGTGTGGGATGGTCGGACTACTTGGTAGAGCGGTGCCACTACTGCTAGGCGAACATGTGCAAGGAGGTACGGGGTGCGCGCTTTCCCCCCACACCCTACCGAGACTTTAGGAGGCCTTGTGGACCTAGCTCCTGACATCTAGAGGGCCCCGGCTCTATCTATGACTCATAGTATCAGCCATCCCAGACTAGACTTGGGATGTTCCAGGGCTGAGAGGTAGGGTGGCATCGTTCTAGGCTAGCAAGCGATCAGAATTTGCCTAGACGGGGCACCGTTGAGGATGGCTATCTTGTGGGTATGTGAAACCTCTGCAGAGTGTATGGTTGATCGATCGATACATATGCCGACTTGTCGGCTATGGACCTATCTTGGGTTTCGCTTAAACTAGATAGGAGATGAGTCCTTCTCTTCTTCCCCTATGAGAGAGTGTCGGTCGTAGCCAGGGGCTACGGGCCTTGAGACAGTGCCAAGAGGGAGTTGGCCTATCGACTGAGTGAAGGTGTGGAGATGATGTGGAATGGTATGGTGGACATGTGGTGATGGTGTGGAGATGGTGGTATATCAATCCTAGGATCGAGCCGGGCTCTGGTCAGGAATGGGGTGGAATGTGTGTGGGAATGGTGATAAAACTTGACCAACTATTATTATATACTTGATATGCTATAACATAGGAAACCCTAGCCTTATAGGTTCCTTTTGATTATATCCAACTTACATCCAATTTCCACAAAGCAATGCTCATAGGGTTGGGAGTGGCCAGTACAAATCGTACTGATAAATTTTGGCACACAGGTTCTGCTGAGGAGTATAGCTCCGAGGAGTTTGACGGTTGAGGGGTTCATTCCTACGCTCGAGTTTGGTGATCTTATCTTCAAGCTGTTCTGAATGAATGCTATTTTTGGATTCCGCCAATGCGGCGATGTAATAATTTATGTATTTCTGCACTATTTGTACTCTGATATTATCGTTGTATGGATGTGATATTCGACTGGAATTTGGGTAATAAGATCTACAACGGTCTTATTACACTTTGACTCTGTGGATTTCCCTTCGTGGAAATCAGGGTCGTTTCAACTGTGAGTAACCGGACACTGATCTTGGGTGGACCGGCGCGTCCGGTCAAGTGTGGCAGAGCGGTCGCCAGTTTCGGTGTTGCACTAGACGCTGGACCTGAGATGCACCGGACGCTGGTTTTTGCGTCTGGTCAAACTGACATGGCAACACAGTGACTAGGGTTTAGCACCGGACGCTGGTCTGTGTCCGGTCAAGGTGGACCGGACGCGTCCGATCGAAGAAAACTGGATTTGGACCCTTACTGTAAACAACCGGACGCTGGTGGTTTAGGGTCCAGTCAGTTAATAGCCATTGTGATCTGGTGGCTCAAGTTTAACTCTAAATGACACATGGCTTACATCGGTTGACCAGACGCTGGGGCCAGCGTCCGGTCAGTCTAACCAGAGCGTCCGGTCAGCCCGCAGTGTGCCCAGTGAAGGGGTACAGCGGCTCTATTTTGTGGGGGCTTCTATTTAAGCCCCATGGCCGGCTCAAGCTCAATCTCTTGCACATTTTCATTGACATAGCAACCTTGTGAGCTTAGCCAAAGTCCTCCCACTCATCTCCATCATTGATTCATCATCTTTGTGAGATTGGGAGAGAATCCAAGTGTATTGCTTGAGTGATTGCATCTAGAGGCACTTGGTATTCGTGTTGCGCTACAGATTTCACTTGTTACTCTTGGTGGTTGCCACCACCTAGATGGCTCGGTGCAGCGGTGGAGGATCGACATGAGTTGGTGATTGTTCGTGACCGTCTCCGGTGATTGTGAGGGGAATTGTACCTTCCCCGGCGGAGCGCCGAAAGGTAACTCTAGTGAATTGCTCGTGTCATTGAGTTACCTCACTTGTGGGTCGGTTCTTGTGGTGTCCAATCGTGTGGACGAGGTTTGTGAAACACCTCTTAGCCGCCAAACCACTAAGTGTTGGTCGACACAATGGGGACATAGCGTGTTGGTAAGCACGTGAACCTCGGGAGAAAATCGATTGTCTCTTGTCTTTAGCATTCTCCCGGTGATTGGCTATATATTCATCTTGTGATTGGTTCATCCCCTACACGTCGGTATAATCACCCTACTCACTTATTTACATTCTTGTAAACTAGTTGATACAAGCTCTTTAGTGTAATTAGAATTGAGAGCTTGCTTTATTATTTACATTCATCTAGTTGAGCTCTTTAGAGTAGCAAGATTGAGAGCTCTTAGTGAGTAATTACATAGCAAGTTTGTATGCCTAAGTAATCATTGCAACTAGAATTGTTGGATAGGAGGCTTGCAACCCTTGTAGAGCTAGAGCAAGTTTGCATTATGCTATTTGTTATACTAATCAAATTGCTCTAGTTGATTTATAGATTTTTAAATAGGCTATTCACCCCCCCTCTAGCCATATTAGGACCTTTCAAGTGGTATCAAAGCCATGGTCACCGTTTGATTGAAGGCTTAACAACCTCGGTGTCAAATTATGGCTCAAGTTGTGTTCAACCATGTGGGGGGCAAACCACCGTTCTTTGATGGCACAAGCTATGACTATTGGAAAAGAAAGATGAAAATGTATCTTGGTTCAATCAATGATCAAGTATGGGAAGTGACCAAAAATGATTATGCCATCATTGATCCCGACAATCCCACCAACCAAGATAGAACCAACAAGCAATGCAATACAATGGCTCTCAACACCATATACAATGCCATTGATTCCAAGGTGTTTGAGCAAATCAAGGATTGTGAAAGAGCTAATGAGGTGTGGACAAGATTGGAGGAAACTTATGAGGGCACACCGGTGGTGAAGAGTGCCAAGTTGTACATTCTCAAGGACAAGTTGACAAGTTTCAAGATGAAGGATGATGAGAGTATTTCGGAGATGTTCCATCAGCTACAAGTAATTGTCAATGACTTGAAGGCTTTGGGAGAAAAGATCAAGGATGATGATGTCTCCCATCGGTTCTTGATGTGCCTACCTCCAAGATTTGAGATGTTAAGATTACTAATCATAAGAGGAGGATTGAAGAATATTACCCCCAACCAAGTACTAGGTGATGTCATGACATAAGAGACATACCGTGTGGAAAGGGAGGGGGATGACAAGGATGACAAGAAGGAAGAAGAAGACAAGAAGAAGAAAAGCATAGCATTCAAGGCTAGCTCATCATCATCAAAGAACAAGGGCAAGTCCAAGAAAGAATCAAGTGATGATGATCTTAGTGATATTGATGATGAAGCTATGGCTCTCTTTGTGCACAAGATGGGCAAGTTTATAAAGAAGAAGGGCTATGGTGCAAGAAAGAGAAGAGATCACACCAAGAAGAAAGAGTATGTGAGAAGATGCTACAATTGCAAAAGCCCCGATCATGTAGTAGCAAATTGTCTATACAATAGTGACAATGATGAGGATGAGAAGAAGAAGCACAAGGAGGATAAGAAAGAAAAGAAGAAGAAGAAGGAGAAGAGAATGACCTTCCAAAAGAAGAAGAAGGGTGGAGGCTATGTGGTCACATGGGATAGTGATGGCTCTTCGGATAGTGATAGCTCTAGTGATGATGACAAGAAATCTATCAAGAGAGCACTAGCAAGCATTGCCATCAACAACAAGCCCTCCATCTTCGACACTCCATCGACATGCCTCATGGCAAAACCTACCAAGGTAAAATATGATGTGAGCGATGATGATGAATGTGAAAGTGATGCTTGTAGGAGTGATGATGATGATGATGAAGAGTACTCCAAGGAGCAAGTGATCATAACTTGTGATGTGGGACTAACATGTGATCTTATTGATGAATCTTTTTATGAACCCATTATTGTTGCTCCTACTAACACTTCTTGTAGCACAATCATTACTACTCCACCTATGAATGATACATCACTAATGGTGGAAAATGAGACCCTCAAGAAGGAGGTGAATGAGCTCACTCGTGCCTTAGGCAATGCCTATGGTGGAGAAGCCCACTTGCTAAAGTGCTTAGGTAGCCAAAGATTTTCTCTCAACAAAGAGGGATTAGACTATACCCCCAAGAAAGGCAAGGCAACCTTTGTCACTCCCAAAGCTAGCTTTGTGAAGGGCAATAGTCAGTTTTGCAATAGATGCAAGCAAGTTGGACATATAGAGCAAAATTGCAAGACTAACAAGAACAAGCTACCTAATGTATCCTCAATCAAATTTGATTCTTGTTACATGCTTTATAAGGGTGCCAATGGTGTGAAGGCTAAGTTCATTGGTACACCAATTGTGGGCCTAAAGAAGAAGGACATTTGGGTACCAAAGACCTTGGTGACTAACCTACAAGGACCCAAGCAAGTTTGGGTACCTAAAAAGAATTGATCTTCTTTTGTAGGTAAATTATAAAGCTGGAGGAAGGCATTGGGTGCTTGATAGTGGGTGCACACAACACATGACCGGTGATCCAAGAATGTTCAATTCAATTAATGAAAACAAGAGCAATGGGATTGATAGTATCACATTTGGTGACAATGGTAAAGGCAAGGTCAAAGGGCTTGGTAAGATTGCAATATCCAATGATTTGAGCATTTCTAATGTGCTACTAGTAGAGAGCTTGAACTTCAACCTATTGCCAGTAGCTCAATTGTCACCCCATGATGGAAAAGACACCTTATGAGCTATTGAATGGAAGAAAGCCCAACATAGCATACTTCCGGGTTTTTGGTTGTAAATGCTATATATTGAAGAAAGGCACTAGATTGATCAAGTTTGAAAAGAAATGTGATGAAGGTTTCTTGCTTGGTTACTCCACTACTAGCAAGGCTTATAGAGTTTGGAATTTGGCTAGTGGTACTCTTGAGGAGGTTCATGATGTGGAGTTTGATGAAACAAATGGTTCCCAAGAGGAAGATGAGAACCTAGATGATGTGAAAGGCACTCCATTGATCAATGTAATGAAGCACATGGATATTGGTGATATAAGGCCTAGAGAGGTGATTGATATTGAAGATGACAAGAATCAAGTGCTCTCTAACTCAAATGTGCAAGCTAGTGGTTCTCATGATCAAATCCAAGCAAGCACTAGTGATGGCAATGTGCAAGATCAACAAATGGCTAGTTCATCATCTCAACCAAGTGATCAATCTAATGCAAGCAATCAAGTGCAAGTGCTTCAACCAACTAATGTTGCAAGAGATCATCCATTGGACACTATCATTGGTGATATTTCAAGAGGTGTGCAAACAAGATCAAGATTGGCCTTATTTTGTGAGCATTTCTCATTTGTGTCATCCATTGAACCTAAGAAGATAGATGAAGCTTTGAGGGATGTTGATTGGATCAATGCTATGCATGAAGAGCTAAACAACTTTACAAGAAACCAAGTATGGGATTTAGTTAAGAGGCCTAAAGATCATAATGTGATTAGAACTAAGTGGGTCTTTCGGAACAAGCAAGATCAAGATGGGATAGTAATAAGGAACAAAGCAAGATTAGTGGCTCAAGGTTACACTCAAGTTGAAGGTCTTGACTTTGGAGAAACATATGCCCCGGTTGCAAGATTGGAAGCAATTAGGATCTTACTAGCTTATGCTTGTGCCCACAACATCAAGTTGTACCAAATGGATGTGAAAAGTGCATTTCTAAATGGGTACATCAATGAGCTTGTGTATGTTGAGCAACCTCCTAGTTTTGAAGATGAGAAGAAACCCAACCATGTCTACAAGTTGAGAAAAGCTTTGTATGGATTGAAACAAGCACCTAGAGCATGGTATGAGAGATTGAGGGATTTCCTACTCTCTAAGGGATTCAAGATGGAAAAGGTTGACACCACTCTCTTCACCAAGAAGCTTGGAAATGACTTGTTTGTAATGCAAATCTATGTTGATGATATCATTTTTGGATCAACAAATCAAGAATTTTGTGAGGAGTTTGGTAAGATGATGGCAAGTGAGTTTGAGATGTGTATGATTGGAGAACTTAGTTACTTCCTTGATCTTCAAATCAAGCAAATGAAGAATGGCACATTTGTAAGACAAGGCAAGTATATCAAGGATATGCTCAAGAAGTTTGGAATGGATGATAGTAAAGCTATTAGTACACCAATGGGAACAAGTGGAAGCTTGGATAGTGATGCTAGTGGCAACATGGTGGATCAAAAGATGTATCGGTCTATGATTGGAAGTCTACTCTATGTGACCGCATCAAGACCGGATATAATGTTTAGTGTATGCATGTGTGCTAGATTTCAAGCCTCGCCAAAAGAAAGTCATTTGAAGGCAACTAAGAGAATATTGAGGTACTTGAAGCATACACAACATGTTGGATTATGGTATCCCAAAGGAGCAAGATTTGAGTTGATTGGATATTTGGATTCTGATTATGCAGGATGCAAAGTTGAGAGAAAGAACACATCAGACACATGTCAACTATTGGGAAGATCACTTGTATCTTGGTCATCAAAGAAGCAAAATAGTGTAGCACTTTCAACCGCCGAAGCAGAGTACATTTTGGCCAGTAGTTGTTGTGCTCAATTACTTTGGATGAAGGCTACCTTGAGTGATTTTGAAATCAAGTTCAAGCAAGTGCCATTGTTATGTGACAATGAAAGTGCCGTAAAGCTCACCAACAACCTGGTTCAACACTCAAGAACAAAGCATATAGATGTCTGTCATCACTTCATAAGAGATCACCAACAAAAAGGGGACATTTGCATAGAGGGTGTGGGCACCGAAGATCAACTTGCCAACATATTCACCAAGCCACTTGATGAGAAGAGGTTTTGCAAGCTAAGGAATGAATTGAACATACTTGACTTCTCCAATATGTGTTGATGCACCCCCCCCCAATTTATATATGACATGCCTCTCCTTCGAGCTAAGCAAGGTAAAGTTGATTGACATGTCATCCATACATTGCTAAGGACTTGTTTAGTGTATCTAGACATATTTCCCATTTGAATAGGTTCATTCATGAAGATTAAATGAATTTGATGCTTGTATGGTACCACTATTGCTTGAATGTTTGAAATGATCTAGTGGTAGCATATGACATGTTTGTGGGCTTGTAAACCTAGTATTTGATTTAGAAAATGAGCTATAAGTATTTAACTCAACATGGTACAAGATAACCCTTATTTGGAGGTATGAAGAAGCTTGTCCTTGGATCAAACCGAGTTAAATATCTTTTGTAAGTAATCTAGATTGAACCAAATTGGGAAAAATGATCCTCATTTCACATGGTCTCACCCTAAAATATCTATAATTTGAGGCCATCTTTTGTGCAAATTGTTGACATTATTACTCCTACTCTATCTATACTTTAAGCCTTTGTGGTCATTGATGACAAAGGGGGAGAAATAGTGTACAAAGATAGTGAAACAAAGGGGGAGAGATAATATATGACAAAAGGGGAGAGATAATATATGACAAAAGAAGGGGATTAATTCAAATTTTGAGCATACAAATAGGGGGAGCAAGCTCATAAACTTGTATGGTGTATTTGAATGAGCATTACATATGTTTGCTTGCATGGCATAAGTTTTAATTTCAAATATCCATGCTTGTGTGGTGTATGCTAGTTGTAGGTTTGAATGTTGAAATGAAAAACTAGCATGCATAGGCTAAGTAATTAGACTTATGTTCATTCTATGGAAACTAGACCCTTGCATGTAATGTTGATCTCATGGGGTATTCTAGTTCTTGTATATGTCTAGTTACTAATGGTGCTAAGGATGGTATATTGGTGCACTCTGATTGGTATCACGCTTCAAAGGTCCATCTCTTATACCTTAGCATCATTTGGTAGAAATTGACTCCTATATTTCCTATCTAATCATATGTGCAAGCTACAATCTAAACTCTTAGCACATATGTAGGGGGGAGCAATTGCTATCATATGGAGTTCATAAAACTTGTCCATATCCTTTACACATGGTAAATATGCTTGGGCAAGCAACATGGATTCAAATGAACTTTAATTCATATCTTTGTATAAGGGTTGTCATCAATTACCAAAAAGGGGGAGATTGAAAGCTCTAGTTTGGTTTTGGTTAATTGATGAAACCCTAAGTGCTAACCTAGTTTATCAAGATGATTATGAGATAGGTAGCACTACTCCAAGTGATGAAGTAATGGCGAAGATCATGACAATGGTGATGGCATGGTGATGGTCAAATGCTTAAACTTGGAAAAGAAGAAAGATAAAAACAAAAGGCTCAAGGCAAAGGTATAAAATATAGGAGCCATTTTGTTTTGGTGATCAAGACACTTAGTGAGTGTGATCACATTTAGGATTGATAGCCGTAATATTAAGAGGGGTGAAACTTGTATTGGAATGCGGTTATCAAAGTGCCACTAGATGCTCTAACTCATTGCATATGCATTTAGGATCTAGTGGAGTGCTAACACCCTTGAAAATGTTTGTGAAAATACGCTAACACATGTGCATAAGGTGATACACTTGGTGGTTGGCACATTTGATCAAGGGTAGTGAAGTTTAGGTGCAAGGGCAAGAAACTCCACCGGTGGAGTGTCCACCCGTAGAGTGCGGACAGTCCGACGGTGCCACCGGCACCCTAGACAGAAAAAATGGAGGTCACTATGAGTAACTGGACGCTGATCTTGGGTGGACTGGCACGTCCGGTCAGGTGTGGCAGAGCGGTCGCCAGTTTCAGTGTTGCACCGGACGTTGGACCTGAGATGCACCGGACGCTGGTTTCTACGTCCGGTCAAACTGACATGGCAACACAGTGACTAGGGTTTAGCACCGGACGCTGGTCTATGTCCGGTCAAGGTGGACCAGATGCGTCCGATCGAAGAAAACCAGATTTGGACCCTTACTATAAATGACCGGACGCTGGTGGTTCAGGGTCCGGTCAGTTTTGCCGGAGCGTCCGGTCAGTTAATAGCCATTGTGATCTGACGGCTCAAGTTTAACTCTGAATGACACATGGCTTACATCGGTTGACCGCACGCTGGGGCCAGCGTCTGGTCAGTCTAACCGGAGCGTCCGGTCAGCCCGCAGTGTGCCTAGTGAAGGGGTACAACGGCTCTATTTTGTGAGGGCTTCTATTTAAGCCCCATGGCCGGCTCAAGCTCAATCTCTTGCATATTTTCATTGACATAGCAACCTTGTGAGCTTAGCCAAAGTCCTCCAACTCATCTCCATCATTCATTCATCATCTTTGTGAGATTGGGAGAGAATATAAGTGCATTGCTTGAGTGATTGCATCTAGAGGCACTTGGTATTTGTGTTACGCTGCGGATTTCGCTTGTTACTCTTGGTGGTTGCCACCACCTAGACGGCTCGGTGCAGCAGTGGAGGATTGGCATGAGTTGGTGATTGTTCGTGGTCGTCTCCGGTGATTGTGAGGGGAGTTGTACCTTCTCCGGCGGAGCGCTGAAAGGTAACTCTAGTGAATTGCTCGTGTCATTGAGTAACCTCACTTATGGGCCGGTTCTTGCGGTGTCCAATCGTGTGGACGAGGTTTGTGAAACACCTCTTAGCCGCCGAACCACCAAGTGTTGGTCGACACAATGGGGACATAGCGTGTTGGCAAGCACATGAACCTCGAGAGAAAATCGATTGTCTCTTGTCTTTAGCATTCTCCCGGTGATTGGCTATATATTCATCTTGTGATTGGTTCATCCCCTACACGTCGGTATAATCACCCTACTCACTTATTTACATTCTTGCAAACTAGTTGATACAAGCTCTTTAGTGTAATTAGAATTGAGAGCTTGCTTTATTATTTACATTCATCTAGTTGAGCTCTTTAGAGTAGCAAGATTGAGAGCTCTTAGTGAGTAATTACATAGCAAGTTTGTGTGCCTAAGTAATCATTGCAACTAGAATTGTTGGATAGGAGGCTTGCAACCCTTGTAGAGCTAGAGCAAGTTTGCATTATGCTATTTGTTATACTAATCAAATTGCTCTAGTTGATTTGTAGATTTTTAAATAGGCTATTCACCCCCCCTCTAGCCATATTAGGACCTTTCACCCACGCAGGGCTCAAACTCAACTGTGAGTAACATACTCTTTGCTATTTACTCGCTATTTACTGACTTTCTCCGATTCTTCGGAGGGACCCCATTGTCCCTACCGCGACTGCCATGCGATCGGTTGCCCTACGGCCTCGCGTCCCACATGGACGCGTATGCCTAGGGGTTCCGAAGGATGCTAGCACCGCCTCCTCTCACATCCGAATTCTTGGGGATGGCGAGCTACACTCCTACCTCTTTTCATGACCTCATGTATGACGATGATGAGAGCGACGGCTCCAGCATCGGCGACGTCGTGGCACCTAGCCACCCTCTGTCTCAGGAGTGCACTAGGGCGGATGCCCCAGGACAGCCGACGGTGGTAGCGGAGTCTCTACAGACCCACACCACTCCGGACCCTCGCGCCGATGCCCTCGCGTGTGCCTAGGTGCATGGCGATGAGCTTTGACAAAGGCGGCAGAACCACCCGCCACCTATGTTGGCGCGCTCGGCGCAGCGTGTTGCGCCCCACGTGCATGACCTGATGAGCGGCGCTTGGGGTCGTGCTCGCTAGGTCCAGCACGACATCATCGATGGGGGAACGATCCCCCATAGTTCGCTTGGGCTAGCCAGAACATCACCGTGGCGATGATGCTTCTGCGCGGCCTTCCCGAACTCGTCGACCCATAGGAATAGGTAGTCCACCGGAACCTTTGGGCACTGGTGAAGACCGCCACCATTCAATAGGTGGAAAGCTCTACATCGCGCCACTGACTCGTGGCCTCTCTCCCCACCAGGGGAGCAGGGACGCACCAGACGCATCATTCCATCCGCTCGCCTCTATAGCCGCCAGGCGTGAAACAGGAGGCCTCAGCTGCGCCACAACCTAACATGGTGCCCGCTCCACACCGGCCACCTGTGCGCGAACGCCTTGGGTCGAATCGAGACGCTCACAATGTCATCAGCAACCGACATTGGGCCTGACATGATGATAATGTCCATCGGGCGACGGTGAGAGCAGGCAACATAGGCTCCGGTCAAACCATCTAAGGGACTGGTGAAACGCACCCTAGGCGCGGTCACCGACCCAACGACCAGAGTCCTAGTCCGAATGGCCTGGGACCATGGGCCTTTAGCCGGCACATCTAGAGAGCGCCATTCCCACAACACTTCTAACCACCGACCAACATCTCCAAATATACTGGGGAGATGAATCCCGGTATATGGCTCGAAGACTTCTGACTCGCCTGATGAGCCAGAGGAGTGGATGATGATCACTTCACCATTCAATACCTCCCCATTTGTGTGGGGGAATATGTTCGAGCGTGGCTCGAATTCCTCTCGCACGACAGCATCTGCGACTGGGTGGACCTCAAAAGGGTCTTCGTTGGGAACCTCTAGGGGACGTATGTCCGCCCTGGGAACTTCTAGGACCTCAAGAATTGCCAGCAGGAGCCCAATGAGTCCCTACGAGATTACATCCATAGGTTCTCGAAGCGGTGCAACTCCCTTCCTAATGTCGTCGACGCAGATGTCATCAGCGTATTCCTCTCCGGGGCAACCTACAAGTCCCTAATCCACAAGCTTGGCTGCCTAAAGCCCCGTACCACCAGTGACCTGCTCGATGTTGTCATGAACCACGCCTCTGACGAGGAGGCGATCAGAGCAGTATTCAACGGAGGCCGAGACAAGGGCAAGGCCAAGCGTGAGGACCAAGACAAGGGCCCTCCACATAGAGGGGCAAGAAGAACAAGAAGGATCGATGCTGACCAGCCAACACCATGTTGGTCACCGCAACTGATCATGCGAGCAAGCAGCCCTAGTAGGGCCTGTCTGACCACTTCGACAAGCTCATAGATAGCACATGCACCAAACATGCCTACCCCTTCAAGCACCTCTACAAGAACTGTGAGCTCCTTAGGCACTTCCTACGATAGGCCAGCGAGCCAAAGGAAGGAAAGGGCAAGGAGGTAGCAGCCAAGAAAGGGGGCGTGGCGGGCAAGGATGGGGATAGCTTTCCTGATCCCGAGGAATGCATCTTGATCTTCGGGGGGTTCGATGCCGTCTACTCCAAGCGCCAACACAAAGTGCACCATAGAGAGGCATGCATCGCCCAAATGGCCGTCCCCACCTTCCTCCGCTAGTCAGATTCACCGATCACTTTTGATCGGAGGGACCATCCGTCCCACATCGCCAAACCGAGGCGCTACCCGCTCATCATCGATCCCATCGTCCGCAAGAAGCACCTCACCAAGGTACTGATGGATGGAGGCAGCGGACTCAATATCCTCTACGTCAACACCCTTGACGCCATGCGTATCCCTCGGTCGGAGCTCCACCAAGTGAGCTCTCCCTTCCATAGCGTGATCCCAGGGACGCAGGCATACCCTCTTAGGTAGATCGACCTGCCCGTCACATTTGGCGATCGAGCCAACTTCCGCTCGGAGGTGCTTACCTTCAAGGTGGTGGACTTCCTGGGGTCTTACCACGCCATCTTAGGGTGGCCATGCTACGCCAAGTTCATGGCGGTCCCCAACTACACCTACCTAAAGTTTAAGATGTCAGGACCGAATGACATCATCACTGTGGGTAGCACCTTCTCGCACGCCTTCATGTGTGTCCGTGAGCATTTCGAGCTTGCCACTGATGTCATCAACTTATCCGAGCTCCCATGGCTCAGGGAGTCATCGACCCCAGTAGTTCCAGACTACAACAAACCAACCTTGATGGCCTTTCGCCCACTCGAGGAAACTAAGGCGGTGGGGATTGACCCCACTAACCCAACCAAGACGGTGCGGATCGGGACCGAGCTCTTGAACAAATAGGAATGTGAGCTCGTCGACTTACTACGCGCCAATCTTGATGTCTTCGCATGGAAACCATCTAACATGCCAGGCATACCATGGGAGATCGCTGTGCACGCACTACGCCTCATCTCGAGCTCAAAGCCCACCAAGCAACGCCTACACCGCTTTCATTAGAGAGGTATTCCACTCCGACTAGCTTGTCAATCCTGTTCTTGTTAAAAAGAAGACCAAAAATGGAGAATGTGCGTCGATTATACTGGCCTCAACAAGGCGTGTCCAAAGGATCACTTTTCTTTACTACGCATAGACCAGATAGTCGACTCCACCTCAGGATGCGAGATCCTCTCCTTTCTAGATGCCTACTTAGGCTATCACCAGATTGCGATAAAAGAGTTCGATCAACTCACAACCTTGTTCATCACCTCGTATGGTTCGTACTGCTACGTAACCATGCCTTTTCACCTGAAGAACGCTGGCGCCACCTATCAACGGTGCATGCAGCAATGCTTCACCAACCAAATCGACTCGCTCGACAAATCTAATTAGGTCGACCAGCCAAAACCAACCATCGTCGTCTATGTTGATGACATAGTGGTCAAAACGGTTCAAGCTTGCGACCTGATCACGAACTTGGCCACGACATTCATGAACCTCCGAAGGTTCAACATCAAATTGAATTCTAAAAAATGTGTTTTTGGAGTTCTAAAGGGGAAGCTGCTTGGATACATCGTGTCCGAACACGGTATCGAGGCCAACCCCAAAAAATCATGGCCATCTCCAACATGGGCCCTATACGCAACGTCAAAGGCATACAAAGGCTCACTGGCTGTCTAGCCACCCTGAGTCGGTTCATCTCCTGGCTCGACGAGCGAGGGATGCCTCTCTAAGAGCTACTCAAAAGGATAGACGCGTTTGTCTGGACTGAGGAAGCATAGCAGGCTTTAGAGAGCCTCAAAGCGTCACTGACGTCGGCCCCAAACCTCGTCGCTCCCGAACAGGGAGAACCCCTCCTCCTCTACGTCGCGGCAAGCAACCACATGGTAAGCGCCGCCCTAGTCGTCGAAAGGGAGGAGACAGGACACCACCTTAAGGTCCAACAATCCGTATACTTTGTCAGAGAGGTACTCACCGACCCCAAGGTGCAAAAACTCCTATACGCCGTGCTAATGGCGACCTAGAAGCTCCTGCACTACTTCACCGATCATGAAGTCACGGTCGTCACTTCATACCGGCTTGGAGACATCGTCCGCAACCACGACACTATGGGACGGATCTCTAAGTAGGCACTCGAACTCATGGGCTCTCGTGGATTTTATCGCCGAATGGACGGAGGTCTAGCTACCGACCTCCGACGTCATCCATGAGTACTGGACGATGTACTTCGATGGGTCTGTAATGGCGCCTGGCTTTAGGGCCTGATAGCATTGAAAGCAAAGGGTCCAGCATGCTTGGGCAAGGGTTGTGGTGGTGGAGTTTGACATTCATGGGCAAAGTGACCTTCTTGTCCACACTCAAAACACCTCTTTGGCTTTGGCTTTGGCTTTGACCTGTGTTGTTGTTGTTGAGCTTGAGCCTTCTTCTCTTGGTTTGCCAAGTACCCAATGCCACTTCTATCCATTTTTATAACGGTGTTCATTAGTAACTCACTTTGAAGATGTTTGCCTCTTGTAAACTTGCTCAATCCAATCTTGAGATGTTCTTTTTCCAACTTGAGCTTCTTGTTCTCTTCTTTGAGCGCATCATCAATTTTCTCTTTCTTGAGTCTCTTGTTCTCTTCTTTGAGCTTCTCATTCTCAAGAATCAAATCACCATCATGATTAAGAGTTTCTAACACTATAGTGTTGGTGGTTTTGAGCTCTTCAAGATCTTTCTTAAGCTTTTCATTATCATGCTTGAGCTTGACATACTCATCATAGTTGTCGGTTTCAACCACTTGCTTGCCTTTGCCACTAGATCCTTGCTCAATGCTCTCAACAATCAAATCATCATATGATGTAGCTATATCAATCTTAACAACATCGTTAGTAGCATCATGTGGCTCATTGGATAAAAATTCTTGAGCGATAACAAGATTATCATGATTGATCTTGAGTGTTGTATATTCTTCTTTTAGCATTTTGTAGCTAGTGATGAGCTCTTTATGCATCCCCTTAAGTTTATCATGTTTATCTTTAAGCTCTTTCTTAGAAGATTTGAGCTCCTTGAGTTTGAATGACATAGCATCATTTGCTTCTCTAAGCTCAACACTAGCATTTTCCGCTATATCACATTTAGCTAAAAGAGAATCATTCTTAGCTTTTAGCTTGTCATTCTTAGCTATAGTCTTTCTAATGATCTTAGTGTATTGGTTTAGCAATTTGATAAGATCATCATATGAAGGTGATTCAAATTCATCATCATCACTATCACTATCACTATCATCATTGTTAGCATGATCATCACCACTACTATCATCATCATTTGATACCTTTCGTTCACTCTTGGCCATAAGGTATAGGAGTGTAGAGGATGATGGTGGTGGTATTGGTGAAGATAATGAAGAGTCAATCATAATGACGGCCACCTTCTCGTTGTCACTATCATCATCGGATGAGCAACTAGATAAATCAATGTCCGTGAGCCATTCACTGACTATGTATGCTTTGCCATTTTTCTTCTTCTTGTGGAAGTCCTTCTTCTTGCCATCCTTCTTCTTGTATGGCTTGTTTTTGTTCTTCTTATCTTCATCTTCATCACTTGAGTCATCTTTCTTGTCCTTGTAATTCTTCTTGTACTTATCTTTTTTGGGCTTGGTGCATTGATAAGCTAGATGACCAAGTTCTCCACAATTGTAGCAATCCATCTCGAAGATTGGCTTCCTTCTAGTGCTAGTGAAGAACTTCTTTTTCTTGCTATCAAACTTGATGTCATTCTTGTTGAGCTTCTTTAGCATCTTGGCATTTTTTCTCACCGTAAGAGCAAGACTTGCATCATCAACTTCATCATCACTTAAGCTCTCATACTCAATTCTTGCTTTGCCCTTCTCTTGGCTAGCCTTAAATGCTAAGTCTTTGTCTTTCTTCTTGGTAGATGATGAGCCATCTCGTGGTGTGATGTGCATGTACATCTCATGAGCATTGATCTTTCCCAAGATTTGAATCGGTGTAGCGGTGGAAAGATCACCTTGATGAAGCACGATCATAATATGCCCATATTTATCAATGGGGAGGACACTCAAGATTTTTCTTACTACATCGGATGGTTGTATTTGAGTGAGTCCAAGCCTATTGACTTCCTATATAAGAACATTCAAGCGTGAGTATATTTCATTAGCACTCTCTTTAGGAAGCATCTCAAAAGAATTAAGCTTTTTCATTACAAGATGATAGCGTTCCTCACGCTCGCTCTTAGTTCTCTCATGGAGCACACAAATATTCGACCATAGTGCATGGGCGTCCTTGTGGTTCCTCACTCGATTAAACACATCTTTACAAAGGCCTCTAAAGATGATGTTTCTAGCCTTTGCATTCTATTTTTCGTAGTTTACTTCATCGCCTTGAATGTGCGTGGGATCCCGAGGTTTTGGGAATCCTTGTGAGGCGGCTCTAAGTATTCCAACATCTAGAGCTTCTAAATATGCCTTCATGTGAATTTTTCAATAAGAAAAATCATCTTCCTCAAAGATAGGAGAAAGACAATCCCCGTGAGACATCTTTCTCTAGGCGGTTAAGCCTAAATACGTGAGCACGAGGCTCTGATACCAATTGAAAGGATCAAGATGCCCAAGAGGAGGGTGAATTGGGCTAATTCTAAAATTCTTTACAATAATTAAACTCTACACTTAGCTCACTTCACCCCGTGTGCCTATAAAGTGTTTCTAATATTCTACCGCATAAAAGTTTTGCACCTCAAGTTCTAATTCTACTCTAACATGGCAATTCTATGAATATAAAGAAAAAGAATTGAATTGCTCAAAGTAAATGCTCAAAGTAAAGAGAGAAGGAGGAATACGACGATGTTTTGTCGAGGTATCGGAGAGTCGCCACTCCCCACTAGTCCTCATTGGAGCACCCGCGCAAGGGTGTAGCTCCCCCTTGATCCGTGCAAGGATCAAGTGCTCTCTACGGATTGATTTTTTGACACTCCGTTGCGGTGAATCACCCACAACCGCTCACAACTTGAGTTTGGCCATCCACAAGCTCCGTTGGATGATCACCAAGCTCCCAATCACCACCAAGCCGTCTAGGTAATGACGATCACCAAGAGTAATAAGCATGAACTCTCACTTGACCACGACAAGCCTAATGATAAGGGTGGATGCACACTTTGCTACTCTTGCTTTCACTAATAAGGTCTGTCTCTTGGATTCTCAAATCTCAATCATCTCACTAGGATCTTACTCTCCTTGGCACTCTCAAGGGTGTTTCTCAGCTGTTGAAATGAGCAAAGGTGATTCCTTGAGTGAATAGAGAAAGTATTTATAACCACTCATTCAAAACGAACCGTTATGTGCCTCTGCGGGGTGACCGGACGCACCGGTCAGTTCTTCCCGCCACCGAGCAGTTAAGTTGTGACCGGACTTTGATCAGCGTCCGGTCAAGACGCGTCCTGTCACGAAAACTGTCCTATGAAACCTTACTGATGTTGACAGGACTTTCGCACCCAGCGTCCGGTCACTTTGCTGCTCAGCGTCCGGTCAGTAGCTGGAACCTGACCAAGCGTCCGATCTGACCGGACGCGTCCGATCAGGATTCTCTCTGTCTGGAACCTTACTGGAGTTGACCGGACTCTAGCACCCAGCGTCCAGTCACATTTTTCTCAGCGTTCAGTCGCAACCAGACGACTTCATGTTAGTCATAGTAATATTTTGTTATCATTAATCACCGAAACACAGATAGATAGGTCTAGATGTTTTCAACCACAACCCAGATGACGAGGCTCCCCACGATGCCGCCACTCCTGGCCCCGATCCACGACGCGAACAGCAGAATCACCAGCTTGTTGTATTGCGCCGAGAAGTTGGTCTCACTTTGCCTGCATGACACCGTGGGGGCTGTGGAAGCTGTTGATGAGGTGCGCCATGGCCGAGCCGCTCGGGAACGTCAGCCTGTGGCGAATGATCATGGTGTGTTCACCGGTGGGATCGGATGACGGAGGGACGTGATGTCAGGACGCGATGATCTCGTTGTCTGATGGTTGGTGGTCGGTCAGAGCCTACGTACCTTCCTCATGGGCACGATGACGAGGAGGCCGACGAAACTGACGAGGAAAAAGAAGGTCATCGTCCGGCCGAGCGTCGGCTCGCTGATGTTCGCGGTGCTCGTCTTCTCCGCCGTCTCCCGGTCCATCCCAAGAAGATACGACCCAAACCCGCCTGATTACACGCAGCGCATCGATGATGTCACGCATGCGCCAGCGACCGGGCAACGATGGCAATGTCGTTGCCGTGTATACACAGGAGCGACTACGAGAGGAGATCACGAACGGGCAGCAAGATCGCGCGTACCTTTGTACGTCATGCTGGCGCAGGCGACGACGCAAGTCTGGACGACGGCGTTCTCCTAGCGGGTGAAGGGGCGGTGCGGCACGCCCATCTAGCCGAGCAGGCCCGTCCACGCCTTGAGGAGGAAGAACCCCAACAGGGCCGCCGAGATGTTGAGCGATGGGATGATCCACGAAGTGAACACCAGGTTCATCATGACGCCGCTGAACGACACGCTGTGGTTGGAGTCGCCGAGGCATTCGCTGAGGATCTGGGATGACTACGAGATGAGGCATCCGACGTGAACACCAGGTCTGGACAACGGCGTTCGCTGAGGTCCAGCACGTCGCGGTGGTTGGAGTCGCCGAAGCACGAGGCACAGTAGGCACGCAGCGAGGTGCGGAACGCTTCGTCCTTTACGAACCTCAGAGGCCCCGCGGCCACGGAGCGAGGTGCGGAACGCCTCGTCCTTGACGAACCTCAGAGGTTCCGTGGCCATGGAGACGAGCGCGGGCTCGTCGAGCGAGCTGCGTTGGGGATTGGATGAAGGGTGGGGTAGGAGTGACATTTCACACGCGTTGCTGACTTGATCCACGCTATCGTGAGGGGTTGGCGTGCCACGCGAGCTAAGTGGTGTTTTTTTATTTGTTTTTCTTTTTGCTAATAAAAATGTATTGACAACGACCGTTATAATGGTAAAATATTAAATCTCCTCCCCCGAGAGGGAGTCCAACGTCGCCGCCGCCACGCACGGTGTGCCTACCCCATATCTCCAGTCCGACCTTGTCCAGGGAATTCGTCACGATCCAAGGAAGGAAGCAAGAGACACGAATTCGTCACGATCAAAGGAAGGAAGCAAGAGACACGCATTGACGCAAAGGAAATATGAACGCTTGATTGAGCCGGTGATAGCCGCATGGCAGGATGACAAACCGCAGATACGATGAACACTTGCGATTGAGAACGGAGCCACAGAACAACAGCACAGAGCTAAAGTCGTGATAATCGCAAAAAAAAAAGAGAGTTAAAGTCGTGATCACGAGATTAAACTTCATTTTTATCCAGCCCCCGAATGAACAAAGGGATCACTGCACTACGCTACACAAGCATGTAAACGATTTTTGGTTATACCACCTCCCAAACTCCTGAATGAACATGTAAGCCATCAGCTCATACTGCCCTACTGAAATGGAGCAGCATGACCAGCAGCTCGCCGTCGTCAGTACTCAGTACAGCCCCAGCATCGTCCGCGCGAACGACTGCCGTCCGCCTTTTACCGGGAGGACGGCGGCGGTCCGGCGGCCGCTGGCGCTCCGTATCGGCGTGAGGTAAAACCGCAGCATGCCGTTGTCGGCGGCGTTGCCCGGCGAGTGCCGCGCGCTGCGGTTCCGCTCCAGCGCCGCCGCGCAGTACTCCTCGCGCCTCCGCTTCACGTGGCCGTGCGCGGCGGCGTCCAACACGTAGCTGCGCCTCGAGCTGCCCAGCCCGCCGCCGCCGCCGCTGTTGCTGCTGAACGAGCTCCGCGCGCTCGCGTTGCTGTTGCACCGCTGCATCATCCGGCCGTTGTACCCGCGGACGCGCAGCTCCGGCCACGGTTCCGAGAACGCGCGGTCCGCACCGCCGTCGGACGCGCCGTTCCTCCGGCCCGCGGCGCGGCGGTGGATCAGGCCCCAGAGGCTCCACGCCTTGCGCCACCGCTGCGGCTTCTTCGCGGGGCCGTGGAACGCAGCGTCCAGGCTCGCGGAGAAGTCCTCGACGAGCGAGGTGGTGCTGAAGCGGTGGTCGAACAGGTCTTCCGCGTGGTGGGAGTGGTAGAACTCCGAGCTGCCCATTAGAGGGGATTCCTTGCCATTGACAATGGCGGCGGCCGGTGCAATCACTGGAACAGGCACTGGCACTGGCACTGGCACTGGCTTTGGGTCGGTGACTTCGAAGGACCTGCGCACAGAGCTGGACCTATCCAGGCTCCGGCGCCTCCGGCTTGACGTGTCCATGTAGTAGTCTCGCGTCTGGGCCGTGCACCCAGGGACGTTCGCGTCGGCGTCGGGCCCCGGCTGGGAGTCGTCCTCCACAGGGATTTGGCCGTCGGAGCGCTCCACGATGCCGGCGGGGGAGTCCTCCAGAGCCGAGAGGATGGGAGGTAGGCGGGAGAGAGGCGGCGGCGCGCGACCGAGGCCAACCCCGGTGCCGGCGCCGAACAGATAGCCGTCCCACGACGCACGGGGCTCGTCCCAGGAGAAGCCCATGTCGTCGACGGACATGCGGCCGGCGTCCAGGGAGAATCTTGGATCGGTGTCGCACGAGCGCCGGCCGCCGGCGAACTCGGAGCCGGCTTCACCACGGCGGAAGCGGCTACGCCTGAGGAGGAACGATGGCTTGGAGGGCTTCTCCGGTGGGGGCATTGCCGCCGCCGCCGCCTTGCTGCCCGCGGCCTCCTGCTTCTTGAGCTTCTGCTTGCGCCTCCACTTCTGCCACTTCTTGCTGAACACCGACGCGGCAAGCCAGAAGCTCCCGGCGATCTCCTTGAGGTCCTTGGGCGGCACCTTCTTGCTGGGTTGCTGCGACTGCGAGGACTCGAGATCTATGTGATCCTTCATGGCCCTAACATCCCGCGCTGCCGCATTCACCTCCGTGTCCATCTCCCCAGAGGTGTCGTCCACCACCAAGACGGGCTCCATCACCGGAACAATCTCGTCGGAATCCTCCTCCGCCACAGCAATCTCCTCCTCCAAGAACATCTCAGGGACGCACGCCGGCGGAGGGAGCGGCGGCGGCGGGGGCGGAAGGACCTCGGCGGCGAGCGCGGCCGCGGCGGCGGAGGACGAGGCCGGGAAGGCACCGAAGGCGGTGCCGTCGCGAACCCGCTCGCGGTCGTCCTGGTGGAAGAGCGCCCAGAGCGTGCTCCGCCCGCGCACGTCGCACGACCGCCGCTGCGGCTCGTACGCCCCGCCGGCGCCCGCGAGGACGGCGGCGGCCAGCGCGTCGCCCCCGCGCCCGCAGGAGAAGGACTTGCAGCGGCGGAGGTCCGGCATCGCTGCGGCGGCGGCGGCGGCGAACAACGGGCGGGAGAAGAGCGAGCGGATGGCGGAGGTGGACTTGCGGCCCGGCGCGGCGCCGGCCGCGGCGGCGTTGGCCTCGAGCCCGGCCAGGCGCTCGCGGAGGCAGGCGGCGCAGAAGCCCGTGAAGGTCTCCCCCGGGTGGAGGTCGCAGGTCGTCGACACCGAGCGCCGCGGCGGCGGCACCGGCGGCTCCATCTGCAGCGTCATCGCGTCGTCGCACGCACGCACGCGCGTGTTGTTACCCTGGACACCCCTGGCTGGCTTAGCCGCGGCGCGCCCTCACATTGCTTGCTTGGACACGCACGGCGGTGGCACACTCGGGGCCGTGGCAGCTGTGAAGGGCTGGCGCGACGGATTCCAGGGAATGGTTTTGAGGATGCAGCGTGGGGCGCAGAGAGAGAAGAGGAGGAGAAAGCTACTCTCTCTCTTCTCACTTCTTCTTCCACACCACCACACCGTTTCTTTTTGCTTTGGTTCCTCCTCTGGCCTTCTCGGGGTTCGGGGCTGCTGGCTCGCTTTTACTCTCTCCGTCGAACTTTCTCAACTGTAACCAGGATTATAGAAAAATTTATTTAATATTTATATCTCTAAATATATTTTTTAAATATACTAATTATATACCTTAAATATTAATATTTTATTAAATATATTAGGTCAAAATTAAAAATTGTTGATTTTTAGGAGTGAGAATAACTCTTTTTTAATATAGGAGTACTCCTTTCTCAAGGGAGGGGATCCAAGCTCACGCTCTCAAACCTCACTCCGTACTACTGTAGCTCCAGCTCTGTGCTGTGCTGTGCGTGTCGACCGCCGCTGTGATCTGATCTCGCCAAGATTGGCCTTTCGGAGTTGCTTGATCCGAAGCTGATCACAGTCCCAAAGCATATTCTGCGTGCGAGCATCAATGTGACCATATCACGGGTCGAGCAGGGAAAAAAAACAGCAGCTGCAAACGTGCAAAAACCGTCAGCCTCCTAAACCAGCCAGTCAACAGTGTTTTTCTCTCACAGCAAACCAGCACCAGTCAGCCCAAACCAGCCCAGAAACCGATCAACGAACAGACCGCGTATGTTTACAGCATCCATACAGCCCACACATGCCATGCCACACTCTCTAACGTGAACCTAGTGTCACTATGAGTAGCAGTAGTATGGTTGGGCAGTTGCCTCATGACTTCATGTGCGGTGGCAACTTCGATAGCGAGTTCACGACCAGAACAACGAATACCCGGTTCCGGCCGATGTTAAACCGAAACGGTCTGGAATCGTAATGGACCTGGAATTGGTCTTTGGCATTCTTATCACAAGCCTTGCCAAATTACTTGTAGCTCTGAGATTTATCTCCATCTGCTTTCGACAGTGACCAATAAAGCTTTGTTGTCGCTGCCGCCGTGCTGGGGCATTTCAACAATTGGCACATCTGGAGGGTGTTCGGCTGGTCTACTGCTGGCTTGATGGACAGACGCCAGCAGGACACATCATGTGTTACTTGCACTGCTACTGTACAGTAGCTACGGCCCAAGAGATGATGTATCCTTCTAGTATAGTACCACAGTATTCTAGTTGCAGCGTTGGGATATGGCCTAAGGCTGTGTCTAACATGAGACCCGATGCGAACCCAAATCTAAAACGAGTCTCTAACATAATACATATACACTGTGTTCGGTTGGTGCAGTGTACAGTGATTTTTGGATGGTTTTGAATGATTCAATAGTGTTCTGTAAGAGATAATAAACTGAAACAAGCTGGAAGTGTACCAGCGGAACGCGGGCTCCAACAGAGTATTTTAGGTGCTAGGAGAGGCATTACCCAAATCTGAGTATCCCCTCTCCTGAAGACTTATTTATAGAAAGGGTGGTCTCTTATGTCCTATTGTTGGAAAAGACCAAAAATAGATGTTGAACTCTTTGTCTGTAATGCTACATAAAGGACGAATGGATCTTGTATTTTTGATAGCATTTAAGACATTCTAAGGACTGCGGTACCTGTAGCTGCTGGACCCTAGCCGAGCGCGCGTGTGTGTATATATATATTATGATGGAGTTGGCACGCTCGTCAGCTGCCTAGCAACCAAGAAACGAGGTTAAAAAAAAGGTCGGTACGCCGAACCCCCTCCTGTCGGTACCTGCATGCGTGCCAAATCAATCTCCATCCACCGGAACCGGCGTGACAGTTTCTCTAATACAGTACTAGGCTCTAGCCGACTAGGGACCAAGTGTGGACAACCGCTGGGCATGTGCACGAACGAACACCCGTCCATCCTTCACAAAACACAAGACGTTTTTACACCGGCCAGACGAGCTTCGCGTTTGTGTGGTTCACTCTGCACTTGTGCAGGAGAAGACGAGCAAGCGTTGAGGCGCGGCGAAATTGCTCGGCCACCGGTAGAACGGCGGCAGCCTACAGCGCAGCTGCACAGGTAAAAATTTACCATGGAGAATCAAGCAAAAAACAGAAGGCCAGCAGCGTAGGCGAGGCTGCACAAAAGTGCCGGATCGATGCTCAGCTCTGACAGCCGGGGGTGGCCGGCCGGCCCGGCAGCTTCTGTGGCCCGGACGGCCGGACGGGCCACGTGAGGTATCTGAAGCTAATCAATTCCTTCATCAGCGAAGGCCGAAGAGGGAGGGAGAGAGCCGTCCCGTTCGTCCTCGGCTCCTCCCTCGCAGAAGACGTGATGCAGAATGGCGAATGCCAATGCCCCCATGGAATGCACGAGAGAGACTGATCTCAAGTCAGGGAGCAGTCCTATGCACGGTGATGGAGATACAGGACGGAAATGAAAAGGGAGTGCAGCAACAAATCACAGCCTGTTCGGCTGGGATTATTCCCTCGTAAACGATAGTACATTTCTAGCCAGATCAATATTTTTCTCTCACACCAAACCAGCCAGCAGTACTTCTTCACGATCCAGCAACGAACGAGCCTAGCCAAACGAACAGGCTGGCAGGCATCCGACAACAGCTGAGGTGGGAGTTGCCACCTGAGGATCGGCTAAAAATAAATTTTGACGGAGCCTTCAAAGCTGAGACGTTAACAGGATCTTGCGGCTTCATCATCAGAAATAGCAGCGGTGAGGCGGTGACGGCGGGAGCGGCAAATGTAAGTCATGTACGTGATGCGATGATGGCCGAAACATTGGCTTGCAAAATTGCTTTGGAGGCACCGGAGGTGCATGGAATTTCCAGAGTGGAGTTGGAGACTGACAGTGCTTTGTTGAGGGAAGCGCTGGCCACAAATGCCCGAGATTTAGCTCTAGGAGGTGTTTTGTTCAAAGGTATACGGGAGCTTCTTGCTGATCAATTTAGATGTGATTGTGTTCGAAATATTCCACGCTCTTGTAATTCAGTAGCTCATGAGATTGCTACGCTTGTTATGAGTTGGGACCTGGGACAATCCGTTGTTTGGTTAGACCCCCTCCCAGAGTTTGTAAATATTCTTGTCGCTCGTGATTTGGCTGAGCAATCGTCTCTAAATATAAGCAGCCTGTTCGGTTGGCTGGTTCGTATCGTTGCTGGTTCGTGAAGAAGTACTGCTGGCTGGTTTGTGTGAGAGGAAAATACTGTTCCAGCTGGAAATTTACGATCATTTACGATAAGTCACAGCCAAACGAATAGGCTACGGCCGTGAGAGCCTGTTTAAGTTTAAAAAAAAACCTCAGCCGGTATCATCCAATCAATTATGTTATCAGGCATGGATTTTTAATGAAAATAATTAAGAATCAGTCGGAGATGGGACAACTTGAGGGAATCTCGCCGGTGGAATCCACCACCGATGCCATTGAATTAATGTCCCTAAACAGAAGTAACTCCTGGAGAAGGCATTTCTACTTACATTTTGAGATTGGTAGTGCTAGCGGCTCTGTTCGCTTCGCTAAAAAAATAAACCGAAACACTGTTCTGGCTGATTTGTTGTAAGAGAAAAATACTGTTTTGAATGAAAAAATAAGCTGAAAAAGACGGATCACGAGAGAAGTCAAAACGATGAGAAAAGGCATCATGACCTGACCTCCTCCCCACAACACAAAACACAAGCTTTTCCGTGATGGCAACAGGCGTCAACGAGAGAGAGAGAGCTTTCACTTTCCAGCTTTGTCCTACTTAGGCAGAGGCATAACCCGAATGTGCGGGGGCTTGTTGAGTTATTTCCCCATGCGGCAACAAGAGAAAGCATGTAGGGGGGTGGGGCGTTGCTGTCCGTCGTCTCCTCCAGATTTGTCCTACTTAGGCAGAGGCATAACCCGAGCCCAGTTTGAGACGAAAGAGAGGGATCTGATGACCAAACAGCTCATCTCAGCTAGGAGAGGAGCTTATTAGCCATCAGCTGTGTTGTGTCACCAGTAGTAGTAATAATTAGTAATAATCAGCCTGTTCGCTTGTTGGTTTCAGCTAGGACTTATCAGTATGCTAAAAGTGTTTTCCTCTTATAACAAGCCAGCACCAGCTGGTCTTATCAGTCCAGAAATCAACCAGTGAACAGGCTCAATAAAAGGAAGAGGGGAGAGGGGAGAGGGGAGCTGCACTGCACAGCACAGCACATGAGGGCAAACCAAAGCTGTCTGTCGCCTTCTCGAGCTCAGGAATGATAAACAATCATGGCACTAGCCTTTGCGTCCTTTCTTTGATCGGGAACAGTGGTGCGGAGTACTACTCCACTCTCACTCCAACCCGGCCTCACCCTCACATGTGTGATCGACGCGGCCGGGGCGGATCCAAGTGTACGTTGCTGTGTGTGTTTTCATGCTTCTTTTGAGATGAGAGGCCTTCTTGGTAAGCGACGAAGCCCAAGTAGGAAATGGACACTGTCGCAACCTTCTAGGAGGAAAATGGATCGACGATCTGGACATCCTTGTGGTTTTTTAGTCGCGGCCCGGGATCTTTGCTCAGACGGTGAAGATTTTTATTCGGTGTGGATCACGTTCCCCCGATCGAACCGCCGGGGCATTGACATTGCTAGCTAACGTGAAATAACAAAGTGCCACGTTGCATTGCTACTTAACCATGCTCACAAGACGATTAAACCAGCGCATGATGATGATGATGATGCTTGATGTCTTTTGGCACGGCAGACGCAATGCAAATGAGGCATGGATGGACAGGCAGATCTATCGGTATTCATTCAGTAGGGGTATGATTAGCCTAATCGCGTCACTTCCGACGCTACGCTGAGCTAACCAGCTAGCTAGGCCACGCCTCTTTTGAGCAGGCACAAAAGCGAAGAAGGCCCGGGGCCCTGCGCGTGAACACGGCCGAGCTAGGCAGATATCGGGACGGGAGCGCGCAGGCATCGGGATCGATCGCATCGCTTCGCTGCAACACGCAGGCACGCAGGCGGCAGGCAGGCAGGCGGCTGGGCCGAGCTCGATCGCCGTGGCATTACCGGCCGGGCGCTGCCTTTCCCGCTCGTAGATCCGCCTGCCTGCCGGCGAAAAGGCCAGAGCGAGCTCGCCCTCGCCCTCGCCCCTCGGCATCAGCCATCCAAGGACGCACGCACGAAAGAAGTGGGAAACGTATGGGAATGAGGGAAAGAAACGACGCACGCCCATGATTGCCCGCCACATGTGGACGGATTCCATCGGCTTTCCGGGTTCGGGATCGCTCGCTCCTTCCCCCGCTGTGAACTCGCCGTTGCGGCGGCTGCAATAGCTGCAAGAGGCGAGGGCCGGGACGGCTGCCGACGAGAGGGTGGGAAAGGAGGAAATCTATCCTCTCGACCACGCGGTTCCAGGTTCCAGCTTCGTGCTGGTAGCTTGTTTGCTGTTTCCATGCAACGCGGATCCCCAAGACAGAAATGCGGGTGCCGAAACTTGCACCAGTTTGGCGTTGTGAAGAGAAGAGATGTCGAAGGTAGCGAGCGAGACAACTGACAAGCTGTGCCAGCAGCTGAAGGAGCAGGAGAGTAAAGAGGCGTCTCCAGTCTCCTTGCCGAGGCACGGAGTCGAGCACACTGCACAGTCGGTAAAAAATTGGGGCGTTTCTATTACTACTTGGGCCGGTGGGCCTGCAAAAGGAAACCGCTGGAGCCTGCATGCCTGCTGCCGCTGCAACAGTGCACGTTTCTGTGTCAGCCCTCGGGATTTCAAGTTTTTAGTACCGCTAGTGTGAGAAGGCCTCGGCTGAGCAGAACAGGCTCTGAATGCCTGAATTTCGAATCATAGGACGGGAGCATATTATAACAATTCCAAGACAATTGGCGCCGTGATTACGAGTTGTGCACAAGTATTTTACAGTCTGGCACACACCCAAAGGATCTCCTTCACCAAATGCTAGAACTTTTTTTTTAATTAACGGGACGCAGATTCAAGTAGCGTCGTTGCCATGGGATGGGACGCAGCTTGCTGGTGCTGAGTATAATAGCTCGGAGCAGCACGCGTTGGAGGAGCTTGGCGTCGCAAACCAGGTCAGCGATGGATGGCTCTCGTCTCGCCCAGCAACTCAGCAAGAGTGGGGGCCGGGAAAAGAGCAAGACCATGGCCACAAAGGCGGATTTGGTTGTTTGTATTGTACCACTCCATTTGCATGGGAATCATCACCTGTTGCTGCATGCCGCTCGGGTCCCCGGCTGGGCCAACTGGGGTTCAAGTTCAAGTTCAATTCAGAGGCGATGCACAATTCAAGCAGAAAGCAAACAAACACATACTCCCTTTGTCCTAAAATAAAAGACGTTTTGGGTTTTCGTGCCACAAGTTTAACTCGATTTGTAGAAAATACGTGCAATATTTATATCTTCAAATAAATTTGTTAAAAAACTAGACAAAAAGATCTTTTCGATGATACTAATTACTTAGCATAAATATTTATATATTTTAATATATAATTGCCGGCAGTCGTTTCTCGGGAAGCGAGAACGTCTTTTATTTTGGGACGGAGGGAGTAGTAGCCAGTACATTAGGCGCAGTCACGCAGAGCAGCAGTGTACAGGTACTGCTGCGTGTACAGTGTCAGTCCAGCGTCAGTCGGAGTAGCTGTAGTAGCTTGCAAGCTAGCAGGGCAAGAAGATGGCGAAGATACAACCAGATCAGAATTCAGATCAGCTCGTCTCATCTCGCCGTCTGGAGGTGCACCAGCACCACCGGCGAGCAGCATGATGGAGGGCATCTCCGGGGCGCGCATCTCGATGCGCCCCAATATTACCTTTCATGATGGCGGTTTACCACGATCGTGATGGCTTTCACGCATCGAATCACGCACGCAAAGAGCCCTCTCTTTCTCTTTCTCTTTCTTTGCCTCAGTTTTCTCTGCCTAATCATTGCCTGGCGCTGGGATTTCGGGGGAACTGTCGCCGGTCCAGCGCGTAGTATTTGCCATGAGCCCATGACATGTGTGCGGGTCTTCCTCTACGGAGTTTTCAGAGTTAAACCTACGGTGTCAGTGATCATGGCGGGTGATAAATTGGTGGTGGTCGCAGGGAGGAGCATCGGATGCCTAGTTTGGTAGCCGGAGCCAACGAGCTGTTGGTGCGGGCGTGCAGAGCGCGGCATCGAGAGCGCCGGGACATGCCAGTTTTGAGGCCACCGGCCGGATGCCGAGTTTGGCATGCATGTTCAGAGTTCAGCAGACCTGCTCTTGCATTGTGACCATCCATCCATACTTGGCCTTTTTCCTTTGATGAGAGGAGCTATCATGAACCGCCAAAGGATAAGCTGCTGAACGCTTCTTGTGCACTGCTGAGTGCTGACCACGTCGTGAAGCAAAGGGGAACAACAGTTAACGGCGGCCTCCCGGGACTAGTAGCAAACACAAGCATGCACGCGCAAATCTTGGCGCGTTGCATCGATTGGAAGATGACTGAACTTTCATGTTACAGCTGGTTAATTTACCTCGAGGCAAACTAACAGCGCCGATGCATGTCCCGTTACGATTGGGGTAATTGGACGAAGAAAAGGCGCGCCTGAAATCCGTTGCTGCTGCCAATGAGTGTCCCAACAGTCAAACAACATGCATGTTGCAAGCGGGAGCCACGCATGAAAGAATGTCAGAACTACGGCAGCGGAGCCGGAGCAGGCAGCGCCTGCAGTGCGCATTCGTGTAGTCCCTGCTCCTCCGTCCGTCCGTTCGTCCTCGCGTTCTGGGACCTGGAGCGAAAGGGACAGCTGATTGGCAAAAGGCTGTTACCATTCGCGTGGGAGACGCTCGGCGTGGCGTCCAGGCCGGGCGCTGGACCGTGGGAGTGGGGAGGCAAGAAGGGAGGTGCGCCGAGATGGCCGCGGCAACCGGCAAGTTTAGAGAACGTGTGCGTGTGCCGTGCCGGCCGCCGTGGCCACGGCTTTCACAGGATCGGCAGGGAAACGATTTCACAGGGCTCTAGCGAAGTGAGCGGGCGGGTGGATTGGAATTTAGAACAGCCCAGCGGTGGTGGACCGCCCACGTATAAACGCGCGGGCCGCGGGGAACTCGGGCAACTGGGCTGCCACATGCCATTTGTTTTGATGGGCTTGATGCCGTTTGTGTAGGTGGTCTTGACTCGGGCAACTGCACAGGCTTACTGTGCGTGGGCCAACATACTTAAGAGGCTGGGGGTGCTATGGGGGCCTTAGGCAGACACCTCGCCGTGGGCTTTAGCATCATAAGTGGGCTAAAGGGCCTGTTTGTATACTATCTAAGTGGGCCAGATGCTGATCTGGTGCCGCTAGTTTCGTTGTAGCAGGAACTGTGATGCCGTTGTAATCAGAGTCGGTCAAAAGATTGTACACTACCATTCTTCCTTGAGAGTAAACCACTGAACCTACGGGCTACGGCCAAGCTCAAAAAGAAACACCGAGAACATCTCCACGGCTCAACTACTACCACCAGCTCAGTGGACGAACCAGTGACCTATCACATCACCCACACATACACAACTCGTTTTTTTCCCCTGGCCATAACCGGCATCAGATGCTTTGCTTGCGCCATGCCCTCCTCTCTTTTCCCAAAGGAGAAGAAGAGGAGGAGCTCATGCTCATACGCCATCGGCCATGCTTTGAACCAGGGCGCGCTCCCAGCCTCCAACCGCATCAACTGTCGCCGCCGATGCCGATGATCGAGCCAACCACCACCACGCCGCGCACGATATTCCTCCCCAGCCTTTGTTTCTTCTCGCGGAAAAGGCGAAATAAAACCAATCGCTTTTGTCAAAACAAACAAACAAACAAAAAAAGTGGGAAAAAAACAAAGAGCAACGTCGCTGCTCTTGGATCTATTACCCAAAGGAGGCGAGGAAAAGGTTCCAAAGCTGTGTATGGCACTAGTAGCTTGGAGCTGGAGGTCACACAACTCGCAAGAGAACCTATTGCGTGGGATTGGCCAATAAAAACCATAAATTATAAAGATATTGCAGCTTTGTACTACACCAATATTCGGAGCTCAAACTGGCCATGCCGTACTTATAAAGAACTCTGAAAAATCAGAAATGAGTTGTTTTATTTTATGAATGTGTGGTGACAAAGTGGCATCGGTAGGCTCTAGTTTTAGGTACTACTAGTACAAAAAAACCTATGGGCCTGGGGCCAGGCACGGAGCCAGCCGTGGGGCTACCGCTCACGAGCTAGCGAAGTCCCGTAGAGCTAGCTGTCGTCTGAAATTTCAGTTGTTGATGTACAGGTAGGAGGGCTGAGATTTGCTGAACCTCTTTTCTTGCTAATTGCCGTTGTTTAGCCCCTCCTAAAATTTTTCGTAGCTTCTTCCCTGCCTGGGGCTGTGGTCAAGTGCGCCCATTAGGCCTCGTTCAAACTCAACAAGAACACGCAGAGAATTGTGAAACACGGAAGGAGAGATTCGCTCAGTTCGCTGGTCTGAACTGCAAAGTTCAGCCGGCTGGTTCCCCTCCCATTGCACTGTTCATCAAACCAGTCAACAGTGTTTCTCGCTCATAACAATTCAGCCAGAAGCTAAGTTTCAGACCAGCGAACGGAGCCATCGAGAGACGCACGCGGCCACATGGGCGTGCGCTTGATTAGCGAGCCAGCCGGAGGCGGAGCGGCAAAAATTTTACGGGTAGCCTAGGATGTTGTGATTGGACGATTGGGTTGGGGATGATTTGTCTACGCATGGAATCGGTGCGGATGGAACGCATGGCGCTCTGTGATTCGGCGGGAAGGGGGTGGGGCCCACGTCACTTGCTTAACCATTTGATTTGTCGTTAGCGACTGGTGTCATGAAGATGAGTCGTTTAGTTGCGCGCAGGGCGTGTTGTGATTGGCTGGCAACGCAAGTACATCGAGAGCCGTACCAGCTTAGATTAGTCCGAAAGGGGCTATCATTTTATTAGTCTAAAAAAGAGAGAGAAACGGACTACCATCTCAGGCAGGGATCTTCTACGGCACTAACCATAGAGCACTGCCCTTAAAAAAAAGAGCAGCCTCGCTTGACATGGAGCTGGTGGGGGTTGCTTGTTGTGTGGTTGTGTTTTGGTTTCTTCGGAGCTTGGGGGGTGTTAGGTTCAGCCAGGAGCTACTAAATCTAGTCATATTTAGTTATTTTTTACTCAAACACTATGATTAAATGTGACTAAAAGTGCTTTAGTTCTCTGTAGCAACTCTGGAGTGACTAAATGTGACTAAACCATTTAGGAGGGACTAAAGTTTAGCAGCATAAACCAAACACCCCCTTATATAAGTTCTATTTAAAGCCAAACTAGTTCTACATTCTACATACATAGAGGTTACTTGGTCACAGCTCTCCTACGTTTTTCGGACACATGCATGGGTGTTGTGTGAAAATTTGCATTGCACTTATGCCCCGTTCGTTTGAGCTGGTTTGGCTTATAAGCCATGACTGAAAGTACTGTTGGCTGATTTGATGTGAGAGAAAAATACTGTTCGTTAGCTGATAAGCCATGGCTTATAAGCAAAATACGATCGAGCGAACATACTGTTGATAGGTAAGAATAACGGCTAGAATCCGTTTCCCTTGTTTAGAGTCTGCATATCTATCTTCATTTCAGTTATCAGGTTGTTAGCCGTTGTTACACACATTAATCACCGTCTTCCGGGACTACATGCAAGAAGTTTAGGAACATGGAGCAGGTAGTTTTGACTGTTAAAAAAGGGTGACACATGCATGCTGCTGCTGCTGAAGAGAGAAGGTTTCTCACCCTATTATTTATCTTGGGCCTTCGATGTGTTGTTGTTCCAAGTCTCCGGCGGGGACGGGGCGGTCAATGGCCACTCGACGCCGCACACCACTCCGGACCAAAGAGCGCCAGGATTCCTGCGCATCCCCTCATCCAGTCCTTCTCGTCGACGGTGAAATTCTCACGGCGCCGCCGCGCCGGTGAAGCTTCCTCCTCTCATTCCTCAACCGCAGTTCACATCATCCTGCACTGCGGTAGTGGGAATCAGTGCCCGTTGAGTTACCGTAAGCCTTTTTTCTTGCTCTCCAACAAAGAGCATTTTCGAAACCCAACAGCTGAACCAAGTACCCTCCTGTACTCGGTATTCCTACACATTTGTAGATTGATGGCACGATCGAGCATATTCTTGGAATCAATCAATTAGGCTGCACAGCACAGCTTGCGCTTATGGTACTACTGCCACTAATCCCGTTAGGTACGAACGGAGAGTGTTGGTGTGTGCGTGTGTGTTTTTTTCCTGATGAAAGGGACCGGGTGGTGGTTAGTCACGTCGAGCGAGACGGGTCCACGGCGTGGGGGAGCGACAGCGAGGGATCCATGCATCCTCCGTGCTCCAATTCCGGCTCCATCGATCGCCCACCCATCGCCCATCGCCCATGGGTCATAGGCGGCACGGGGATGGAGCATGTATCCAAACAAGGTCTAAGTGTGTGTCGCGTACTTGTATAGTGAAAGAAATCATCTAACCTATCATGCCAATAAGATCATTCTGTTATACACGTGAGGTGAGAATTATGTATGGCACATGTAAGGGGCCATTTGGGGGAACGGTTCCGAGCAGGTAGGGAGAGAAATGCTTCTTGCAAGAACCACTTGAATCATTTCTCTCTTTTCTGCCTAGGTACCAGAAATGGACACGGACTGGTTTCTTTGTTCCTCTTTGTATTAACGATAATATTTGTTAGCTATTTTAAAAATGCAGCACCTTAAAATGGTTGTATTTAAGTTGTTCTTTCCCCCATAAAAAATTGATTTTTTTTTGAAGTATATTATCATTTGTCTGATTTTTCAAGAAAAAAAATATCTATACCTAATAATAAAAGGGCAAAATTTTCACCATATTTTTTTCTACCATAACTTTTTATTCAACGAGCGGGAGCTCTCTGCACTGGGTACGCCCATAACTTTTTTTTGGCCTCTTTTTTTTTCACTCCGGTATGCTTGTATATATTTTTTCCTATTCCATTCCGGGTTCTATTCCAGTCCAGGTTCTATTCATATTATTTTTTTCCTAGCCGTCCTCTAGTCTGCCCTTCTCAGAGTCTGTATCAAATTAGGATAAGACTCAAACTAATCGATAAATTATTTATCTATACCTAATAATAAAGAGGCAAAATTTCTCTCCACCTATTTTTGTACGGCCATCCCTTAACTAACTTTGTGAATGTGGAAACCCACCTATAGCCCTTCTCAATATATAACTAGGAATCCTAATCCAATTATATCTCTTCGATTTCGGGTAAACAGGAATCTTAATCTAAGTAGGAAAAATATAATAATATGGACAACTAGGAATCTTACATTAATCCAATTAGATCTCTCCAACTCCAAATAACCGAAATATGAATCTTAATCCAAATATAAAAAATATAAGAATAGAAATCTAATAAAAAGAAATGAAAGGTATAATTTCTTTGTTTAGTTTCTTTTCTGTTCAGCGAGAAAACCGCCAACACCTGCCAAAAGAAAATGGAAAAAAATACAAACCTACTCGTACACCTGTGGGGGGAAAAAGCAAAAAATACAAGCCTAGCCAGGGATCGTACCCAGATCCCATATATATAAATTATATAAATAAATAAATAACAAAAAATCATGTAAATTATATTAAATAGATAAATAATAGAAAAGTAACCGCACCACACCATATGTTTTATATGATCTATAATAAAAAATTCTATTCAACGAGTAGTTAACACCTTAGAGTTTACAGGATAAAAGAAGTGTAAAACCATGGCATTGCATATATTAGATTAATCTGCATATTATATATATAATATATAAAATATCTAATGTCCATGTTAGAGAAATCCACATCCATGCATGGTAGAGAGTTTGATTCAAAATGAAATAAAATTGATGATGCAATCATTGTCTAGAGTCTGATTTTAAGACAAAACATGTCTATACAAGTTTGTAGGCCTGAACATAATTAACCAAAATAGAAAGAACCGAAAACGAAAAATTTGGTTCCTGATATTGAGGAACCGCAATAACCAAAGAAATTTTGATTTGACAAATTTTTATGAGTCCTTCAAAAGAGTCACCAAACTCGATATCTACCGACACATGGATACTATAAAGTTAAAGTTATGATATCATTATGGGTACATCTTTGTGCTTTATGATTAAAGAAAAAAATTCTAGCAAGACTTGTTTTACCTTAACATTAGATAGCTTTTTTCCGTTGCAACGCACAAGCATATTTGCTAGTTTACTAATGAATCAGAATCTAGTCTACCCGTCAAACGATCTCATTAGGTGATTCTGTTTCATCATCCAAAACGTTTCATATGAGAATCTGAATTCGAAACGTTTCTACAAGAACCTAGATCTCTATCAAACGGACTCTTGCATGAGAAACGTTTCAACCAAGAACATTTCACTTTCTTTGCCTACACTCCTGAATCGGTTGGAGAGTACTTTCGCGTGGATTCTTTGCATCCCAGTATGGGCTATCAATTTTATTTTTTAGTTATAATTCCTTTTAGCGTAACAAGTTAAAATAGATTGTATTTATATTGTTATTCACCTACAAAAAAAAAATTTAGATTTTTTTAAAACATATTTTTATTTATATATTTTTAAGAAAATATTTTTTTCTTATGAACCAGAATCCAGACTACTAGCCAAACAGTTTTATAAAATGATTCTAATTCTTCTCCTGTAACGTTTCTTGAAAGAATATATATCCGAAATGTTTTTACGAGAATCTGGATCCCTACCAAACGTACCCTAAAAATAGATGGTTTGTTTCATATGATTTTTAGAGGAATTCATGGAAAGTTTTCTTTGTGTCAGTGGCTCTCATCAAATTCCTGTGTTTTTTCCACACAATTTTTAGTATTTTCCATCCAGCAGTGTCGGGGACCTAGTACTGGGGTACCCAAAGAGGAGGAGCTGATAACCATCAAACATTGATGGTTCCGAACAGACAAGAACGCAACTACACTTATTGTCCAACGACCAAAGGTTGGCTCCGCCTCGCCTGACCCCTGAGGGCTGGACTCCGCCTCGCCCGACGTCTGGGGGCAGACTCCGCCTCGCCCGACATCCGAGGGTTGGCTCCGCCTCGCCCGACCCCCGAGGGCTGGACTCCACCTCGCCCGACGTCTAGGGGTAGACTCGGCCTCGCCCGACATCCGAGGGCTGGCTCCGCCTGGCCCAACCCCTGAGGGCTGGACTCCGCCTCGCGCCGACGTCTGGGGCAGGCTTCGCCTCGCCCGATGTCCAAGGGCTGGCTCCACCTCACCCGACGTCTGGGGGCAGGCTCTGCCGCACCCAACGTCCGAGGGCTAGCTCCACCTCACCCGACGTCCGAGGGCTACCCCGCCTCGCTCGACGTCCAGGGGCTAGCTCTGCCTCGCCCGACGTCCGAGGGCAGACTCCGCCTCACCTCGCTCGACGTCTGAGGGTGGACTCCGCCTCGCCCGACGTCTGGGGGTGGACTCCGCCTCGCCCGACATCTGAGGGCAGACTCCGCCTCGCCATAATTACGCACGTAGGGAAGGCGGGACACAAAAGTCAACCGTAATTCCGAGGACCATACCCTGCACGCATGTAGGAAAGAACCATTAGGATATGACCAGACGAGAGCTTTAAGCCCTTCCAGTCATGTCAGAGCCCAAATAGTGTTGCGGGCGCCAGCATTTATCCTACAGTGTTATGGGTGCCGACATTTGCCCTCGGACATGAATCCCGATGGAAACATACGACAACCACTACGTGTCGACGAAATATGGTCGGCAGTCTAACTAGGGGTATGCCCAAGGTAGTAGATTGTCGGTAGATAGATGCGCAAGCCACAAAACAAGACGGTGACGCAAGACAGACACGAGGTTTTATCTAGGTTTGGCCGACAAGAAGGCGTAATACCTACGTCCCGCGTCTGATTGTATTACTGTATGTCAATGAGAGATGTTTTTTAGAGGGGTCCCCTGCCCGCCTTATATAGTCCAGGGGGCAGGGTTACAGATCTAGAAACTAATCCTAGCCAGTTACAATTGCCATAGGTGGCCAGATAAGGATTCCTATTTTAACCGACCAAGATCTTGCTTGATCGCCAAATCTGCCTTGAGTCCTTGCGCGGGACTCCGAACAGGTTGGTCGGGCCGCGCGTCGTCTTTTGGTGGACCGGACCCTCTGATCTAGGCCGGCACAAGCCTTGCCATAAGGGTATAGGGGTTAATACCCCCACAGCTAGTCCCCGAGCACCATGTATTATGCTGCGACACGCCATTTTAACCTTCTCCGAACAGTGAGGCTTGAGTTCTTGACATCTCTGACCACCGTTGTCACCGGAGAAATAGGTTGTCCGAAGAATATATGGTGCTCTTAAGAAAAAAGAAAGAGATTTCTATTCTGGGAAGTGTGCCCACTTGTATTTCTGAAAAGAAATGTAAGTGCGTCGCGAAGCGTAGCGTCGTTGGTCATCAGAGGCGTAGGGGTCGAAAAACAAACACATTCACCGCAAGGTGAAGTGTGCCCACTTAGTTCCCAAGCCTGGTAGTAGGTGACGTAGGCACGTGGTGCCAGAGTCTAAAAAAATTCCCAATTAAGTTGAGAATCCAATCGTCGTACGGACGATACGAAATGCACCGGCAGGTGCATCGTACCGATGTAGTCCCCGAGCTTGCTGGAAGGCGAGGTATGAGCCTTGTAGCAAGGTCTAAGTAAATGTCTCTCAACTGTATGTGAGTACAAATCACATGTAGCCAAGGAGAGTGGTCTCCGAGCAGTGGTCGGGACAGTTCCCGAGCACGATAGTAACCCTAACAATAAATCAAAGCTTAGGGGTCGATTAAATAAACACATTCACCGCAAGGTGAAGTGTGCCCACTTAGTCCTCGAGCCTAGTAGTAGGTGACGTAGGCACGTGGTGCCAGGGTCTAAAAAGAATTCCCAATTAAGTTGAGAATCCAGTCATCGTACAATCAATACTAGATGCACCGGCAGGTGCATCGTATCAATGTAGTCCCCGAGCTTGCTGGAAGGAGAAGTATAAGCCTTGTAGCAAGGTCCAAATAAATGTCTCTCGACTGTATGTGAGTATATGCCACATGTAGCCGAGGAGAGCAGTCACCGAGCACTCTTCGGAACAGTCCCCGAACATAGCAGTGGTCGGAGCAGTCCCCGAGCACGGTAGTGGTCGAAGCAGTCCCCGAGCACGGTAGTGGTCGGAGTAGCCCCCGAGCACCGTAGGGATCTGAGCAGTCCCCGAGCATGGTAGTGGTCGGAGCAGTCCCCAAGCACGGTAGTGGTCGGAGCAGTTCTCGAGCACGGTAGTGATCTGGGCAATCCCCAATCATAACAGTGGTCTGGACCATCCCTGAGTACGAGACATGCAGCGAAGAAACGAATGCCGCTTGTACTATTATTTGGTGTATTTATTTATCTTCTTACTCTGTCAAGTCCAAACTGACACGTCTGGTCAAAAAAGCAGATAGGTATAGCACGTCATACTGCCTTATTGCCTTATCAAGCAAACAGTCGCTTGGCACCTGTAAGGAGGTGCGTCAGTGTGGGCCCTCTCACACTAGCAACAAAAAGGCGCGTACACTGGTAACAAAGGGGCGCGTTTATTAGCGCAGATCTCGAGGTTGCGAAAACAACCGTCTGTGGCGCGTGCGCACATCTCCCAAGAATCTCGGGCGGATGAAACGGTGGAACTCTTGGTTATTTATAATATAGAACTGGTAAGTTACTTTTTACCGATCCCCATTATCATTCGCCGCCGCAGCCTTCTTCTTCCTCTTGCCAACCCTAATACCTCTAGATTCATCACCAATCACCCTTCCACCATATCCACCTCCATCAGCAAGGGTAGATTCATGGCGAAGAGTGACGCCCAGAAGAAAGTCGGAGTCATGACAAAGGAGTGGTGGAAGTCAAGAAGCAACGAGCAGACCATCGAAGACCTCGTCACCATGGGGATACTCCATAACAAAGCACTCGTAGGATGGCGTGCGCCGGAAGGAGAAAGGTACCTCGATCCACAACCAGGTGAGATTGTGGTTTTCGAAGATTTTTTCAAGCGGGGTTTTGGGGTTCCAGTGCACCCTTTCCTTCAGGGGCTCTGTTTGTATTACGAGATTGGGATTTGCAATCTGCATCCCAACTTGATTCTTCTTGTCTCCACCTTCATCCATCTTTGCGAAGCATATGGTGGCTTCCAGCCCCATTTCGACCTCTTTCACCATCTTTTCTGTCTGCGGAAGAAAGGAAGCGGCGGCTCGAAGATAGCCGGAGGTGTGTACCTCAATCTGCGTGACGGGATGAAGGCCCAGTACTTGCACTGCCCTTGGAACACATCGCTGGACGATTGGTATAAGAAGTGGTTCTACATCTGCGAAGAGCCAAACACGATCACACTATGCGACGTGGGGTTCATTCTGGAGAAGAAGAACAGCTGGTCAGAGAAGCCCGAGCACTTGGAGCAGATCTCAGAACTTCTTAGGATGATCCCGTGGAAGAAACTGAATGGTCCGAGCGTGGTCGGGAACTTCATCAGTCGAAGGATCCAGCCTTGCTAGAGGAGGGTACATCCCGGCTACAAGTACCAAGGTAGCGCAGACCCAACTAGGACCACGCAAGAGGCGCTTGACAAGATAGAAGTCAAAGCCAGGATTGGAGAGCTATTCAACTTAGCTGATCCAAATTATGTCAGGTTGAGCGACATCGAGCACGCTTTCAAGCTAGCCTAACCTCCCCCAAAGGTAAATTATGCTGCCTTGTACCCGTAGTGTTATGTTGTAACAGAAACTTAGTGTGTTATCGCCTTTGTGTTTCCTAGATTAATGGTCATGACAGAGCAGCAGTGTTCGTGTCTCCACCCCCTGGTGTGGATTGGCCGCAAGTTGCCGGCCCAACCGCCTAGACCAGCGCCAGGATTGAAGACGTCGACTGGACTGTGCTCGGGGTTGGGGAGGAGGCAATGGCCAGAGCTGCTGGCAAGCAGCCGGCGGCCAGCAAGCGTCGTCAGGCCATCTTCCCACTGTCAGATGATGAAACAGAGGATGCAGACATCTTCTGACTTGTCCCTCGAAAGAGGAGAAGACAACTGGAGTCGACAGAGTAGGGTGGCTCCTCCGTGCCAGTGGGGATCGCATCACCAACCACTGCAATGCAAAGGACAAGCAGCAAAGGGGTCGAGCAGCAAGCCCTGGCGCTAGTACTGGTCGTGGAAAGAGACCCGATGGCACCCACAGTGCATGTGGAGCAGGTGCGGATGAAGAGACATGCCTTCGCCACATCATTCCATGCCTCCAAGTTATAAGTATTTGTAACCTTGATGTAAGCTTTCAATTTATATTGAATACTGTTGTCTTTTGTACTTATCTATGATATATTAGGTCGGCATCCACCGAAAATCCCGACCAGCTAGCCGGGTGTGGCATGGCTTCACCAGCAATGGCAGAGAGAACTGCCCAGCAGCTGGCTATGGAGGAACCTATAGAAGAAAGTCCACCGGAGCCTCAGCAGATGAGCGACCAGACGACAGTCCCCGAGCAGCTAGTCGAGAAGAGAGCCGAGCCAAGTACAAGTGCTCCGAGCACTAACCCTACTGAGGGGGATGCTTCGGCGCCAAGGGGATCAGACCAAGCCGAGGAGCAGCAGCCGGAGGTGGCACAGAGCATGCTTGCCGATGCTACGGCTTGTGGGAAAGCCATAATGATCACAGAGACTACAAACTCCAGACAAGCGCCGCTACCTGAACAAGAGGCTGAAGAGGATGAAGTAGAAGAGGTCCTAGGCCATCCCCAAGACAAGCGACAACATGTATATGTGTCGCGCTGGCGGAACGACCAGTGGGTTATGCATGAGGAAATCCCAGAGGTCGAAAAGACCATGAAAGTTGAACGAGCGGCAAAACGTTTGGTGACAGAAGTCCAGGTATGTTTGGCTTGACCACTTGATCCTGCTATCCAGTCGAATTGTCTGACTTACCTTTTTTACATGCAGGACTTGATGAAGACCGCAAGGTACCAAAAAAAGTGCTTCGACCAGATTGAGGGGATCACAGCAAGCAATAGAGAACTGGCGGCCGAGGTGGAACGCTTGCGCCACCAACTTGAAGCCGCCAACCAGGAGAGGACGGAGCAGGAGGCACAGAACCAAAACCTGGTCATCTAGCTCAGTAACAAAGAGCAGGAAAAAACAAGTAAGTTGGTATTTTATCACAGCAAGTGCATTGACACGTGTTGTTGCATTGTTGGTAGTAACCATTGTAGTGCAGGCTTAGAATCCGAAGTAGTCCGTCTCTAAGAGGAGAATAGCCGTGTGGCCATAGAGTGTGGTCACCTGAAGGAAGACAACAAGAAACTGGCGCACGACCAGTCACAACTCTAGGACCGCACAACCAAGATGAAGGAAGAACTAAAAAGTAAGTGTTCTAGACCACCTTGCTCACTCTATTGCCCGCCTTATCTTGTCGTGGCGTGACATTTTAATGTCTTATGCCGTTTACAGTTTTAAAAGTCAATGCCAAGAAGCATCTGAAAGCCATGATGAAAGATCATGACGGCTGGAAGGCGCGATGCCTAGAGATCACTGAGGATCAGGACACATGGAAGAACCGGTGCCAGGAGGTGGCAACTGGCATCATGCTCATCCTTGACCTTATCGACCCAGTGCTTATAGAGGAAGTGCCAAGGACACCGTAGCTCGGACTGGTCGAGAGATGCCGAAAGGCATGGGGATGGTTCCAAGAGTTCGTGAAGGAGGCGAGTGAGTACACAGGCTCACATGTGCTAAGCATGGTGCGTGCCCACTACCCCCTGATCGATCTCAAGCGCCTAGAGGCTGGGTACCCAAAGGAGGTAGATCTAGACAAGGCCGAGGAGCTTCGAATGACCCAGCTGGACCTGTCTTCAAAGATAATTGGCGACATTAACCTATGTGGAGGTGGGACAGCACCTGTACAGGGTATGCCATCAACAAGTCAGCTGGAAAGGCCATCAATTGCAAGCCAACCGGCGAAGCCTACGGTCTCGACCAGCCAGGCATCGACGGGGCCATCCCCTTCGGCTCGACCAGTACAAGAGTCCCCAAGACTCGAGCAGGATGTCGAAAGCAGCGAGCAGCGGGTGCCGCATGCCTCGACCAGCCAATAGGATAGGCTGGAGCTATAGAAGAGGGACTTAGTTGTGTTATTGTAAACTTGGGCCTCTTTAGGCAAGCTTGTAATAACGTAACTGTCTATCATCATAAGCTTGTTTGTTTTGTATAAAAACGTATTTAAGCTTGCAACTCGTGTTGGCGTAACTAAGTGAGAACATGTTAGCATTCTGTTTAGTTGTACCAGTTTACTCGACGACATCCTGCAAAGTTTGTACGGCCCTGATTTGCCATGTGGTCAGAGTGTGAGGTGTGTGACCTGTGCACACGTAGACATGGACAAGTCAAACCAGGGGGGACCTGCCGATCACCCGTAGCGTAGAGAGCGAATCCCATGCACGTGTCGGGAGGGACCAGAGACAGGGCCTGCTTTGAAAACCCAGGTAGGAATGGTGGTTGGCCTTGACTGGCTAAGTTAGAATAACCGTAAAGTTCGAAATGACACATCAGAGTGGTCGGGGAAATCATAATAGCTTTATTGAATGAAATCAAAAGTACAAGAGGAGTACATATCTTAGTAGTTAAGCATAGAAACACCTAAGCTTGTCGATGTGCCATGAATTGGATACGTCCGTACCGTCTAGGTGAGCTAACCTGTAAGACGTTGGTCGTGTGACCTCCTTAATCATGAAGGGCCCTTCCCATGGAGTTGCGAGTTTATGGACACCAGCCTAATTCGTCTTCCACTTCAGGACCAGGTCCCCGACCACGAAGAATCGCTCTTTAACATTCTTGTTGTAGTACATGTGCAAAATAGCAAGGTATTAGGCTGTACGTACACAAGAATCGAGCCGCTTCTCTTTTGCACTATTTACTTCTAGCTCCCGCGCTTCGTTGACCCTACCTTCGTTGAAGTTCTTGACCCATGCTAATCTGAAAGCTATATCTGCGGGGAGGACTGCCTTAGCGCCGTAAACCATAAAGTATGGTGAGACGCCGGTGTTACGACTGGGCTGAGTTCTGAGGCCCCAGACCACGGCTGGTAACTCTTTGAGCCATCTTCCGAGAGCTTTGTCATTTTCTCTATACATCCTCTTCTTCAATGCGTCCAAAATTATGCCATTTGCCCGCTCGACCTGTCCATTAGCTCTGGGGTGCGCCACCGAGACGTATTTTACTACTATGCTCCTTTCATCGTGCAAGTCCCAAAAAGCGTTCCTGGTGAACTGAGTACCCAGATCAGTAATGATACTGTTGGGTTTGCCAAAACGGTGGATGACCTGGTCAAGGAACATGACAGCCTTTTCTGAGGATGCCTATACCAGAGGCATGTATTCTATCCACTTAGAAAATTTGTTGATCAACACAAAGACACATGTAAATTTCCTAGGAGCCGGTTTGAAGGGCCCGATCATATCTAGTCCCCAGCATGCGAAGGGCCAAGAGGCTAGTATTGTCTAGATCTCATGTGCTGGTGCGTGGATTCTCTTAGCGAAGAACTGACAACCCTCACAGTGATGGACTAGCTTCTCTGCATCGGCTACTGCTGATGGCCAATAGAACCCTGCTTGGAAAGCCTTGCCGACTAGCATTCTCGAGGCTGCGTGGTTGCCACAGGAGCCAGAGTGGATTTGATCCAGGAGATGCTCGCCATCTTCCTGGGTTATACACTTCATCAAGATTTCCTCCTTTGTGTTCTTGCGCCATAGCTTTCCATCGACGAGCAGATACTGCTTACTATGACGCATCAGGAGCTCATTTTCTATTCGATCGGTGTAACCGCTGCCATCTATTAGGTACTTGATGAAAGGTATTCTCCAGTCGGGCTCATGAGTGGTCGGAGGTGGCTTAGTGGTGCTCGACGCCGGAACCGTAGCCACCAATTGCTTGTCTAGAGGCTTGTCGACCGTGGAGTCTTCCTCTTCGATCGAAGGCATGAGCAGGTCTTGGACGAATACGCCATGTGGGACTTTGGCTCGGGATGATCCTAACTTTGACAGCGCATCCGTTGCTTGATTTTTGTCCTAGACCACGTGTGTGTACTCGATGCCATAGAACCTGCCTTCCAGCTTTCTGATCGATTTACAGTATGCATCCATCCTTTCACTGGTCATGTCCCAGTCCTTGTTAAGTTGGTTGATGACCAGAGTCGAGTCTCCGTAAACATAGAGACGTTTAACACTAAGCTCGACCACAATGCGCAAACCATGTAGGCATGCTTCGTATTCGGCGGCATTATTAGATGCTGGAAAATAAATCCTAACGACATACCAGAGCTGCTCCTTGGATGGTGAAACGAAAAGGACTCCTGCCCCTGCGTCGTCGATGTTGAGAGAACCATCAAAGTACATCTTTCAATACTCGTCGGGCCCCTGAGAAGTAGGCGTGCTTAAGTCTGTCCACTCGACGATGAAATCAATGAGCACCTAAGACTTGATTGTAGTACGGCTTGTGAATTCCAAGGAAAAGGGACATAGCTCCATTGCCCACTTGACGATGCGCCCATTCGCATCCTTGTTGCTAATGATGTCTCATAGAGGGTACTCAGTCATGACCACCACACGATATCTGTTGAAGTAATGTTTCAACTTTCGGGATGTTATCAGTATGGCGTAGATCAATTTCTGGATTTGTGGGTACCTGGTCTTGGATTCATTGAGCACCTCACTAATGAAATAGATTAGCCGCTGTACCTTGTAGACGTGGCCGGGCTCGTCGCGCTCAACCACCATGGCAGTGGAGACCACTCGATTAGTCACCGCAATGTAAAGCAGGAGTGTTTCATTTTCTCTGGGAGCAGTGAGGACCGGAGGCGACGTAAGGTATTGTTTTAGCTATGTGAAGGCAGCGTCTGCTTCCTCCGACCACTCAAACTTCTCGGATGCTTTGAGTAGTTTAAAGAACAGTAATCCCTTTTTGCCTAATCTTGATATGAAACGGCTGAGAGCGGCCATGCATCCGGTAAGCTTCTGAACATCCTTCACCCTTTTGGGCGGCTTCATGTCCAAGACAGCTTTGACTTTTTCCGGGTTAGGGCATATGCCATTGTGACTAACAACGTTGCCAAGTAGTATGCCAGAAGGAACACCAAAGATACACTTGTTTGGGTTTAATTTCCATTGGAATGTGTTAAGGGCTACAAAGGTGCGTTCCAGGTTGTCAACAAGGGTATGTGCTTCCTTGGTTTTGACAACTACATCATCAACATAAGCCTCGACAAGGTCGTCTTTTATCTCATCTTTGAGGCAGGCCTATATAGCGCGTTGGTAGGTAGCCCTGGCGTTCTTGAGCGCGAACGACATTGTCGTGTAGTAGTAGACGCCAAAAGGCGTGATAAAAGATGTCTTGATCTGGTCGTCCTTTTTGAGAGCGATCTGGTGATAACCAGAGTAGCAATCGAGAAAGGAAAGCAGCTCGCAACCGGCGGTTGAATCTATGACCTCATCTATGCGAGGTAAGCCGAAGGGGTCCTTAGGGCAGTGTTTGTTGAGATCAGTGTAATCAACGCACATTCTCCATTTATTATTCTTTTTGCATACAAGAACCGGGTTGGCTAACCACTCCAGATGATACACTTCTTTGATAAATTCGGCTGCCAAAAGCCATGTAACTTCTACCCTAATTGCCTCCTTGTCGCGAGTGAACCGTCGTAGCTTCTGCTTGATAGGTTTGGCCTTGCCGTTGACATTCAAGGAGTGCTCAATCAAATTCTGAGGTACACCGAGCATGTCAGTAGGTTTCCATGCGAACACATCCACGTTGCTCCTCAAGAACCTGATGAGCGCGTCTTCCTATTTGGGATCCAGGTTGGCCCCGATAAGGGCCGTTTTGCTGAGATCGCCGTCGACCAGCTGGATCACCTTGTGCTCCTTGGACTTGGTGTTCTTGCATGGAGCCTCAAGCTTTGGGATCTCCAGGTGGTCGGCCGAGGTCTTCTTGGTGTCGAGCATGGTTGTGGCCATGCGAATAGAGAGGTCGTGAGCCTCTACTATTTTAAAATTGTCGTCTTTGCAGGTATCAGCTGCGTATACGTTCCCCCTGAGGGTTAGAACTCCTTTCTCGGTAAGCATCTTGAGCACCAGATACCTGTAATGAGGTATGGCCATGAACTTGGTGAGCGATGGTCGACCAAGGATAGCATGGTAGGTGCCGTCGAAGTCAGCGACCACGAAATTGACGTAGTCGGTGCGGAAGTGGTCCGGGGTCCCAAACTGCACAGGTAGCGTGACCTGCCCAAGAGGTGTAGAGCTCTGTCCAGGAAGAACACCCTAGAACTGTGCCTCGTACGGCTTGAGATCCGCCTGGGTTATCTTTAGGGCCGGCAGACTGTTCTTGAACAGTATATTGATGGAGCTGCCGCCGTCAATCAAAACTCTATCGAATTGAATTTTGTTGGTACAAGGATCGAGGACTAGGGGAAAATGTCCTGATTCAGGTATTGTAGCCCATTGGTCCTTTCTGCGGAAGGAGATCTCACGGTGAGACCAAGGGGGGAGCCGTGGATCGGTGGTGAAGTTGTCGGTGTTGGCCACGTTCAAGCAAGTGTGGGCGAGCAGCTTGCGTTCTCGTTTGGTCTCGATGGACACTTTGCCTCCAATGATGGTGTGCACGCGATCGGTTGGCTTGACGTACTTGTGACGGGGATCTACGTCTTCGTCGTTGTTGTCCTGGTTGCACTGTTCCCCCACATCGTTAGGCTTGTTGGACGTATCCGGAGCCTGTTGACGCGTGTAGATAGACTTGAGAACGCGGCAGTTCTCCATGGTATGGTTTGACTTGGGATGGAGCTGGCAGGGCCCTTTCAATGCTTTGGCGTAGTCTTCTTCATAGTTACGATGTCCGCCACCTTTCTTGATGGTGTTGACCTCGTCATCGTCTTCCCGAGCACGCTTGCCCCTGTAATCGTCTCGGCGATTACGCCACTGATTACGTTGGTCGCGATGGTCGCGGGAGTCATTGCGCTAGTTGCAGTGGTCAAAATTATCGTTCCGACCACGGTTGCCACGGTAGTCGTCATGGTGTGGGGGGTGGTCGGTGCGTGGAACCCTTGCTTCTTCTTTGATAATTATCTTTTTAGCGTCGTCGGCGTTCGCATATTTCTTAGCAGTGGCCAGGAGCGCTGTGACTGATTCAGGTCTCTTGCGCAGGAGCTTGTCCCTTAGGGCATCATGGAAGCGGAGGCCAGTGATGAAAGCCTCGATTGCCTCATTGTCAGAGATTGATGGGACCTTGATACATATCTCCGAGAAACGCCGGACGTACTCGCGTAGTGGCTCATCTTTTCGATCTCGAATCCGTTGTAGATCATATTTGTTGCCGGGTTGCTCGTAAGTAGCAATGAAGTTGTCGATGAAGGCTTGCTTGAGCTCTTGCCAAGAATCAAAGTAGTTCGCCGGCAAGTTGACCAGCCATTGGTGACCTACATGGCCAACAACGACTGGGAAGTAGTTAGACATGACGTGCTCGTCAGCCACGGGCGATCTGCACGCAGTTTCGTAGAGCATGACCCATAATTCGGGGTTCTCCTTGCCGTCGTACTTCTGAAGTTTCTTGAGCTTGAAGTTCTTGGGCCATATGACTTGGCGAAGGTGTGGAGTAAACTGCTTTAAACCCAGCGGGCCGTGGACAGTGTCATATTCCATATGGCGATAGCTTTCATGGGATGCACGATCGTTGGCTCTCTGGTTGATGCGAGCGCGTAGATCACATCCTCTGAGGTAATGGCGGAGATCATTATTGCCATCGCGGCGATCTCAGTTGCCATCTAGATTAGCCCTGCGACCGTGGTTATCACGGCGATTGTCGTGGTTGTCTCGGCGGTTATCGTCCCGGACGTCGCGGCAGTTGTCATCCCGACGGCGGTTGTCATCCCGATCACCATCATAGCCACCATTTCCGCCTTGACGGTTGTCTAATGGGTCATTGTTGCGTGAGCCACATTGGTTGAGTGGCTGTGAGCGACTTGAGTACTGGCGGCTGTGGCTTGACTCGACTGAGACGGATGGAGCTTGGGCTTGATTTACAATCTCTGCGGTCTAGGCCATAGTAGCCATCAGATAGGCTTGTATTTCATCGCAAACTGCTTGGGTTTTTGGGGTATTGGGTAGCTGTTGCATCATCGCCATAGCAATGGCTACGTTGGCGCTTGGAGTCCTAAAGACCTGTTTGTCCCTCACCCTATCGAAAGCATTGTTGAGGTCGCGTGGCTAGACCATTATGCGTCGTGCCTCCTCTTCTGCTTCGGCTTCGATTTGTCGGCGATTAAACCAGTCAATATTGCGTGCTTCGCGTGCAATCCTTTCTTGTTCTGTTTCACCAACTGCTGGTGGTTCATCGTTACTGACAACATTGATCAAATCCCCTCGCCTTGGTGGGAAAGACGAGAATTGTGGGAACCCCGGAGCGTGGTCTGGGATATCCAGATTGTATTCGACGCCCTCATCGTCATGACATTGGAGCTCTGTGTGGACGGAGGCATTAGATGTGATGCCAGACAAGGAGCTGGAGTCACCCTCTTGGACTGTGTGGACGGATCCTTCTTGATAATCCTCAACCCGGATCATGTTGACGAAGTTGCGCGGCTTTGGCCGAGGGCGATGTATAAAACACAGATCTGAGCACCATTGTATATTATACGCGTAGTTGGAGGTAGTGTTTCACAGGCCATAGGGCTAGGCCTGGTAGTTCTCCATCGAGGCTTCATACTCGGGGAGCCAGAGACCCGTCGCGGAGGCTGGCCGGCGACGAGCAGAGCGCCCTTCAGGAGTAGACATGACCACGAGATCTGTACCGAGTCGTGCGGGATGACTGGCCTGAGCTAGTTGGGTAGATCTGTCGTGGGGAGTGGTTACCTACTCAGTAGGTTGACTTTGAATTGAACTTACCAGAGCTAGGGTTTCAGTGAGTTTGGTGCTGACCCGATCGATGGAGTCGAGTAGGTCGGTGTTGTCGATCTGCTTCCCTTTGTAGCGGGGAAGTAGACGACAGGTTGTCGACGTGGCTGAAGATGATGCAGGCGTGGTCGGAGTCAGATGTACCATGGTTGGAGCCAGACCCATCGTGGTCGGAGCCATTTCTACCGTGGTCAGAGCCGTATCCACTGTGGTCGGAGGCGTAGCCGATGCAGGTAAAGCAGTGGTCGACGCAGACTGAATCCGCGCCTCCTTTGTGATCATGGCGATGAAGTCGTCAGAGCCGGTGGTCCAGGTGATCTGGCCGATGGTGATCGTGAGGCCGTCCGGCGTAGCCACAGAGCTGGAGGTGATGACCATCTTGTTTGCTTGGAGAGCAGTACGCACACCCCCTACCTAGCGCACCATTGTCGACAAAATATGGTCGGTAGTCTACCTAGGGGTATGCCCAAGGTAGTAGATTGTCGGCAGACAGATGCGCAAGCCACAAAACAAGACGGTGACGCAAGATAGACACGAGGTTTTATCTAGGTTCGGCCACCAAGAAGGCGTAATACCTACGTCCTGCGTCTGATTGTATTACTATATGTCAATGAGAGATGTTTTTTAGAGGGGTCCCCTGCCTACCTTATATAGTCCAGGGGGCAGGGTTATAGATCTGGAAACTAATCCTAGCCAGTTACAATTGCTATATGTGGCCAGATAAGGATTCCTATTCTAACCGACCAGGATCTTGCTTGATCGCCAAATCTGCCTTGACTCCCTGCGCGGGACTCCGAACAGGTTGGCCGGACCCTCTGATCTGGGCCGGCACAAGCCTAGCCGTAAGGGTATAGGGGTTAATACCCCCACACTATGGTCCAAGAAGGAAACTCATGTCGTCTACATTAATGAACATGGGGACTCTACGCCGTCTGCTCCCCATAGGGTCACGACTCAGCACCCTGGTGCATCGCGCCACTCGCTGGGGTAGGATGGGACGTAATGACTTGCTGAACGAAGCTAGAGTATGACCCTATCAGGATCAGCGAACGTGCTATCCCTAGCACCGTCTGCCGTGTTAGCGGGACATGCTCAAAGGAAAAGGAAGACCTAGCACCTTCGAAGGACCTTCTCTGCCTCTGGTTTTTCCTCTTTCTCCCATCTATAATCCCTGCTCCCCCTTGATCTATAAAAGGGAGGGTAGGGCACCCTACTAAGGGGACAGATCAATTCTACACACCACGCCCCACATAACACATAGCTGAGCAGCAACCGAGCTCTCAACACTCGTTCAACCTTTCCATCAGAGACTTAGGACCTGTCCCTCTCTCGACCGTTTATGCCCCTTACTACGAACCTTTCAGTGCTAATAACATGAGCAGCAGCAGCAGACTGGATGAAGGGACATTCTGCCCAAACCAGTATACAGCATGTTCATTTAGCTGTGGCTTGTCATAAACGATCGTAAATTTCTAGCCGAAATAGTATTTTTCTCTCATACAAACCAGCTAGCAGTACTTCTTCATGAACCAGCAACGATACGAACCAGCCAATCAAACAGGCTAATTAACCTTGTGTCTTTTAGCACACCATTCGGGCCTAATGCGCAACAAATACAAATTTACTAGTTGGTGTTTACTCGAATCAACGACAGTTGGCGCGCCAAATAGGGGACCTTTGCGCATTCTGACGTTAACATCAGGCCATGGATGGTTAGCCACAGAATACGCTAGGTACCAGGTGCACACATGTGCTTCGGTGACCTAGACTTCATCATCATGGTGGGAGGAGAGTTGGCATTAGCTCACGCCGCCATCCAACCTCTCCCCTCCATCGGCATCAACTACGAGAGGTTTGAGCGCTAGCTTGGTGTCTCCCTAGGACCCCAACCATCTAGGGAAGACCAGCGCCGCCTCACCTTTTCCGACACCAAGGACATCGCATGGCTCACTGGAGGAGAACCTCTCTCTCTAGAACACCACATACAGAGCGCCCTGATAGTGCTTCTGTTCGATCTCCTCAATGCTGCGATGACCGTTAGCCACCTTGTGGCACGACGCATGGTCCTGCCGCTCGCGAACAACAAGTTTATGGGGGAGATCGAACACGTCATAGAATCTCTCCACAACCTCCTCTAGCTCTGACTCCAGTAGGGGGAGCCATCACCCCTCTTAGGAATGCTTCATGACGTGTACCCTTGAGGGACACGACGAGAGTGTCTCTGAGGAGGAGGCTACCCCGATAGACAACCTCAACGATGAGGCCAAAGGGGAGACAGTGGCCCCACCTCTCATGGGGGTGGAGCAGTTGAAAGCCCGACACCAGGAGATCGAGGAAGCATGACTCTAGCTCATATAGGAATGCGTGGAGCTCGATCGGGAGATAGAGCGCCGTGGAGATGGTGGGCGCGCATGAGCCATGGCCCGCGATGTGAACCGGAAGATCATTGCCGATGATTGTGGCAGAACCGCCTGAAATAACACGCTTACGGAGGTGCTTGTCTTCCACCAGACACAAAGCACCCTAAAAGCAAGCTACAGCGGGCGGTATCCGTCGGGCACACCCTAAGGGAGAACCCGAAAGATCCACATTTTTTCCAAGGATCCAATAATGAGAATGAGTTACAATACTTATCCATTTCATACATCAGAGTTTCTTAAAAGTATATTATTACAATACCAAATATCAGAGTGCGGAATGATAAACAAAGGAATTTAAAATAAACATCTAGCGATAAGAACGAGGATCCGTCTGAGCCCACCAGAAGAATCCTCCACATAAAGGTACTTCTTATGCATCACCTACAATAGGGGTAAATAAACCCTGAGTACACAATGTACTCGCAAGACTTATCCGACCAGTGGGAATAATTTCCCGACTCCAAGGAAAATGATAAGCTTTATGGTTTACTGATTTCTTTTAGGAGAAAGCAATACTAATAGTGAGTCCTCATTTATGTATTATTATCAGCCGTATTAAGTTATCATCTAGCCAGTCTATATAAGCACCTGTTCTACTTTCAAGCAAGAGTTGAGCAATCAGTTTCATTTCTTCTCCTTTCAACTTTCAGTTCTTACTACGGCCCAAAACCGTAGACAAGCTGTACCAGATTTCCCGACAATTCATGAATCAATGTGCCCAGCTGGGTGCCCCAAAGACACACGCCCTGCTTGTACCCTAGGCACAAGCAAAACCAACCCATCACTCTCCTGTCCTAGGTGTCCAGGTTCCCGTCCAAACTTGGACTCCAAGCCCCACTCCTGAGTCCCGGACTCAGTGTGGTGCAAGGACCTCCACCGTCTCTGCCTCCAATCAGTCGGTCTGGAAGGAGCTAGATCCATGACAAGAGAGCAACAAGCCTTCCCTACGCCCATACCCAAGTATGTGCTCGGGACAATAGATCTGTGACTTACCTAGAGCCATATGCAACGACCGGTCCTTTATCGACACGGACAGGGAAAAAGTGTAACCGAGTTATGCCCTGTTGGCCGCAGGACACAACCCTTTATACCCACCAGTACCCAAACTATATCCCTGCCTGGTCACCATTTTTCTTTCCACCATTTTATCATGAGTGATCATATTTTATTACCTATTGGCAAGTAACGACAGGTTACTCGTGCTACCAATATCCTAAGCATAGAAGCTACTCGACCTGTACTAGTAGGACTCATAGGTAGATATATTTATGCATGTAGTTTCTATAAAATGCCTATAACATAAATGCACAATACATATATATATCCAGTTATTATTCAAAATAAGGGTTATGCACCGGGGCTTGCCTTGGCCAGGCGGGGTGTCACTAAAGTCAGCAACTGATGGCTTTGGGATGTCCTCCTGCACGAGGATCTCCTCCTCGTACTCTTCGATGACTTCATCGTACTCCTGCTCGCCCGCAGTCACGAACTCTACCAACTCGTTATCTACATGCATGAAATGATGATGCAACGCTTAGTAATACGGCAACAACAACTCTTAAAATAAGAATACATCTACCAAGCTACTAAGCTAACTCTGATAACTAATACGCAAAGTTACCTATTATTCCCACTAAACAGGTATGAAACATTTCATGTATTATCTTAGCAACTAAAGGCATCCTTATTGTTAATATCAATTTACTATATATATGATAAAACAAGGTGCACTAGCTACCATATTTATCAACCTATTTTAAGGCCACAAAAATTACAGTGAGCACATAATAATACAATAAGCCTACTGTAAATTTTTTTTAGGTCTAGCACTTCTACCAATGCGTCACAAAAATTCATTCTCTAAATAACCGTAATAATAACAAGCAACCTAGAATTAATAAGTAACCCTAAAACATCGTAGAATCATATGAACTAATTACACTAATAGATAGATCATGAATTTAGGAATCTAACAAAATTTATTTCACAATAAATAAATAAATTCAAATGAGCTCTAGAGATGAGGAAAATGATATTATTGGAGGAGGCTAATCATGCTATTGGACTTGTTGACCAGCACGTGACTGTGAGTCTAGAAATAATGGAGAAGGAGAATGAAGGAATCCTTGTAGGTTAGCTGCCTCGGTCAATTACAGCTCGGAGAGGGAGATCGACAGAGCGTAGCCTTCCCAGGCAAGAACAGAGGAACTCGATTTAGAGAGTCAGATGGTGAGCGGCGGAGTGGGATGACTCGGCGGGCTTGGCGTGTCCTTTATAGGCAGGAGACACAGGGCTGGAGGTGGAGCTGGCATTTGGCTAGCTAGTCATGTGAATTGGATTTCACGTGATGGACTTAGAGTGGGTCTTTGGTCATGAGGGAATTAATTCAATGATGGACTTTGAGTGGTCTTTGGACTTAACGAGCACATCAGGACTGGAGTGTGCTTTGGGCTAAACGTGCTTGGCGGTGGGGTGCTGGTTCATTCATGCAGGTCAAGGAATTAATGGGGGAGGAGACCACAGGTCTAGGAAATATTAGAGAATGAGAAGATCAATTGCAGACTAGCTACCTCAGCTGATTATTGCAGCTCGAGAGAAATCGATAGACGCAGCTTTCACAAGCAAGAACAGAGAAACTTGATTTGAGAGAAGCAGGTGAGCAGCAGAGCGAAATGGCTCGGTGGCTCGACGTATCCTTTTAAAGCTAGGAGACGCAAAGGCGCGATAGCGATGCGTCGTAAGGTTAGTGGCTAACTAGCTTGCTTAAAGGTAAAAAAACACTGCCTGTGCACGACGTGTTGCTGTGGATGAACAGTGTTTCTATGGTGAACATCGTTTTCCATGGTGAACAGTATTCTCAATTTGAGAATTAGTGCAATAAAATTTAGTTTCTCGTTTACCACATCCAATAATACATAAACATGATGCTCATGGTATGGTTTGGTGTTTTGATTAAGGCGTAACACTGAGGGTGTTACAATGATGAAGCCCTCCCTCGCTTCGCCCGGGCAAACCAGAACATCGTCGTCGTGGCGGCCTTGCTCCATGGCCTTCCGAAGGCCGCGACGCCTAAGGATCATCAAGCCCACCATGAGATTCTCACACTGCTCGAGCGTGCGGCAGGGCAGTAGGCAGAGAGCTCATTGTCTCGGTGACACGAGCTCGACACCAGCCAACGCACACTCTTCGGGCATCCGAGCAGGGATGTGTCGGTCCACCAGGCACCACAGGGTGGTAGGCAGCGCGCCAAGGTCCTAATGCATCAGCGTCTTGGCTGTAACCGCGACGCACGCAACACTCTTAATGCTCGTAGGCATACCCACGGTGATCCAAGAGAGGGTGCTAGCCGCGGTTATCATCCTCATCGCGGCGGATGCTAAGACAGCGGTGAGGACCGGAGTCCGAGCCCCGGTCTACCAGGCCCTCAGGCCTTCGCCCGACACATCCTCAACGCTGCCTTCCCGCTAAGGTACTGGCCACCGACCAACATCCTGAAGTACTCTGGGGAAACAAACCCTGGACTATGGCTCAAAGACTATTGGCTTGCCTGCCGAGCCAGTGGCGCGGATAATGATGACTTCATTATCCGCAACCTTCCACTGTTCTTGACCGATTCAGCACGAGCGTGGTTGAAACACCTGCCGTCCAACAGAATCTAGAGTTGGGTGGACCTAAAGGAGATCTTTATGGGGAACTTCCAGAACACATACAAGCACCCTAGGAACCCATGTGACCTGAAAAACTACCGACAGAAGGCTGGTGAAACCCTCTATGGGTACATCCGACGCTTCTCCCGATAGTGCAACGAGCTACCTAACGTCGCCGACACTAACGTTATAGGGGCTTTCCTATTTGAGACTACCTGCAAGTCTTTGGTTCATAAGCTAGGACGCAAGGGCCCACGAACCACTAAGGAACTCCTAGACATCGCCACTAGCCACGCCTTAGGAGAAGAAGCGGTCGGAGCGATCTTCGATCGTCTCGATGGCAAGGCAATGTAGGACGAGGGCGCCGGTGAAGGCGCCTCCAATCATTTTGCCAAAAGAAAGAACAAGAAGCAATGGTGCGAGGACTCGCTCGTGGCCGCTGCTGACCGCAAGGGTGGTCGAAAGCCCACAGAGGGCACTCTGAAGCATTTCAAAAAATTACTCAAGGGGCCATGCCCAAACCATGCTTTCCCAGTCAAGCATCTGTACAAGGACTGTAGCCTCTTACGACGGTTCTTGTTTGGAGGCTCCAACAAAGGGGAGCATGGAAAGGACCCTGCCCCCACCGCGGACGACACCGAGGAGAAGGACGATGGCTTTCCAACATGCGGACGGCTGCCTCATGTTCTTCGAAGGATTGGTGACCTATGACTCCAAACGTTGTCAGAAGGTCACACGTCGTGAGGTCTATATGACCGGACCACCCACGCCTCCTTTCCTCCGGTGGTCCAAGTCTGCCATAACCTTCGATCAGACCGACCACCCAAAGAGCGTCCCACATCTAGGGAGATATCCTCTAGTGGTTGACCCGATTGTTGGCACGAAGCGGCTCACCAAACTACTGGTGGATGGAGGCAACTACCTCAACATCATGTATGCCAAGACGCTCGACGAAATGGGCATTGACCAAACATGCCTCTGCCCGACCCGAGCACCCTTCCACGGCATCATGCCCGGAAAGCAGGCCATGCCACTTGGGCAGATCAATCTTCCCGTTACCTTGGGAGATCCGTTCAATTATAGGATGAAAACCCTCACCTTCGAGGTGGTTGGGTTCCACAGAACCTTCCACGCAATCCTAGGATGTCCATGCTATGCGAAGTTCATGGCCGTCTGAAAGCTCTAGTTTGGTTTTGATTAATTGATGAAACCCTAAGTGCTAACCTAGTTTATCAAGATGATTATGAGATAGGTAGCACCACTCCAAGTATTGAAGCAATGGCGAAGATCATAACAATGGTGATAGCATGGTGATGATCAAATGCTTGAACTTGGAAAAGAAGAAAGAGAAAAACAAAAGGCTCAAGGCAAAGGTATAAAATGTAGGAGCCATTTTGTTTTAGTGATCAAGACACTTAGTGAGTGTGATCACATTTAGGATAGATAGCCGTACTATTAAGAGGAGTGAAACTCGTATCGGAATGCGGTTATCAAAGTGCCACTAGATGCTCTAACTCATTGCATATGCATTTAGGATCTAGTGGAGTGCTAACACCCTTGATAATATTTGTGAAAATATGCTAACATATGTGCACAAGGTGTTTGCAGGGTTGAGATGGGTTCGGCGCTTTCGGGAAAATGAAATGTCTATTTTCTATTGCGCCGGATGCAAAATTCTTGGTGGTTGGCACAGTTGAGTAAGGGTGAAGAAGTTAGAGTTGAAATGGAGTTGGTCGAAATGATGCTGGCGTCGGTCTACTGACCGGACGCTGGGTCACTCAGCGACCGGACGCTAAAAGGCTGCGTCCGGTCGAGCTGTCAGACGGCACAGTCGCTAAGGTTGAGCACCGGACGCTGGTCTGCGTCCGGTCAAGGTGGACCGGACGCGTTCGGTCGAAAAAACATGCCTCGGGGAGCTTACTGGAAACGACCGAACGCTGGGGCTTCAGCGTCCGGTCAGTTTTGACCGGAGCGTCCGGTCAGTCTCGTAGCCGTTGGAATCTGACGAACTGTGTTTGAAGCTGGTGACGCGTGGCGTCCATCGGGCGACCGGACGCTGAGGGCCAGCGTCCGGTCGGTATGACCGGAGTGTCCGGTCAGAGCGTGTTTTGCCCAGTGAAGGGGTACAATGGCTCTATTTGATGGGGGCTCTATTTATAGCCCCATGGCTGGCTCAAGGGACAACTCTTGCACATTTTCATTGACATAGCAACCTTGTGAGCTTAGCCAAAGTCCTCCCACTCATCTCCATCATTGATCCATCATCATTGTGAGATTGGGAGAGAATCCAAGTGCATTGCTTGAGTGATTGCATCTAGAGGCACTTGGTATTCGTGTTGCGCTGCGGATTTCGCTTGTTTCTCTTGGTGGTTGCCACCACCTAGACGGTTGGAGCAGCGGTGGAGGATCGGCATGAGTTGGTGATTGTTCGTGGCCATCTCCGGTGATTGTAAGGGGAGTTGTACCTTCCCCGGCGGAGTGCCGAAAGGTAACTCTAGTAAATTGCTCGTGTCATTGAGTTACCTCACTTGTGGGTCGGTTCTTGCGGTGTCCTATCGTGTGGACGAGGTTTGTGAAACACCTCTTAGCCGCCGAACCACCAAGTGTTGGTCGACACAACGGGGACTAGCGTGTTGGCAAGCACGTGAACCTCGGGAGAAAAATCGGTTGTCTCTTGTCATTTGCATTCTCTCGGTGATTGGCTTGATCTTCATCTTGTGATTGGTTCATCCCCTACACGGTGGTATAATCACCCTACTTACTTGTTTACATTCTTGCAAACTAGTTGATACAAGCTCTTTAGTGTAATTAGAATTGAGAGCTTGCTTTATTATTTACATTCATCTATTTGAGCTCTTTGGAGTAGCAAATTTGTGTGCCTAAGTAATCATTGCAACTAGAATTGTCGGATAGGTGGCTTGCAACCCTTGTAGAGCTAGAGCAAGTTTGCATTATGCTATTTGTCATACTAATCAAATTGCTCTAGTTAATTTGTAGATTTTTAAATAGGCTATTCACCCCCCCTCTAGCCATATTAGGACCTTTCACTGTCCCCAACTATACATACCTCAAGCTAAAAATACCGGGCCCCGACGGGGTCATCACCGTCAGCACCTCCTTCCAGCACGCCTATGAGTGTGAGGTCGAGTGTTGCGGTCATGACGCAGCAATCGTCACCTCCGGAGAGCTCACCGCCATCAAGAAGGAGGTCACCAAAGAAGCGTCCATCACCAAGAAGTTGACCGGGTCTTTCAAACCAGCGGAGGGCTCCAAAGAGGTCCTCATAGATCCCGACAGCACCGAGGGTAAAATGGTGCGCGTTGGTACCATGCTTTCCTCCGAATAGGAAGACGTGCTCGTTGGCTTCCTCCACGCTAACAAAGACATCTTTGCGTGGAAATCCTCAGATATGCCAGGCATTCTAAGAGAAGTCACTGAGCATACCTTGAAGATCTACCCAGGCTCCAAGCCAATGAAACAACGCCTACATTGCTTTGATGAGGAGAAACATAGGGCCATTAGAGAGGAGATAGCAAAACTTTCGGTGTCCGGATTCATGAAGGAAGTATACCACCCAGAGTGGTTAGCCAATCTCATTCTTGTACGAAAGAAGAGTGGGAAATGGAAGATGTGTGTCGACTATACGGGTCTCAACAAAGCATGCCCAAAGGATCTATTTCCTTTGCCACGCATAGACCAAATAGTTGACTCTACCTTAGGGTGTGAAACCCTCTGCTTCCTTGATGCATACTTCGGGTACCATCAAATCACGATGAAAGAGTCCGACCAGCTCGTGACATCTTTCATCACCCCCTTCGGATCATTCTGCTATGTCTCAAAGTTGTTCGGTTTGAAGAACGCTGGGGCTACATACTAGCATTGTATGCTCAAGTGTTTTGGGGACCTCATCGGGTGGACCATTGAGGCCTAAGTTGACGACATCGTGGTCAAGTCCAAGCAGGCTAACCACCTTGTTGCCAATCTTGAGCAAACCTTTGCCAAACTCTGAGCAAACGGTATCAAACTCAATCTCAAGAAGTGTGTTTTCGGGGTCCCGAGGGGCATGCTGCTTGGCTTCATCATCTCCGAGCATGGCATCGAAGCCAACCCAAAAAAAATCTCAGCCATCACAAGGATGGGCCTAATTTAGAACATAAAGGGGGTTCAACGAGTTACAGGGTGCCTCACCGCACTTAGCTGATTCATCTCACACCTCGGCAAACGAGGTCTCCCCCTTTATCGACTCTTGAAGAAAGCTGATTGTTTCGAATGGACATCCGAGGCCCAGGAGACACTTGACATGGTCAAACTACTTCTGACAAAGGCCCCGATCTTGGTTCCTCCAACCAATGGAGAATCCCTTCTACTATACATAGCAGCCACCACACAAGTGGTCAGCGCCGCCCTAGTAGTGGAGCGGGAAGAAGAGGGGAATGCCCTCAAGGTGCAGTGCCCTGTGTACTTCATCAGCAAGATACTATCCAACTCTAAGACCCGCTACTCCCAAATCTAGAAGCTCCTGTATGCTGTCCTCATCACCAAAAGGAAGCTATGCCACTACTTTGAGTCACACCCGGTGACGGTCGTGACGTCATTCCCCCTCGGCGAGGTGGTCCAAAGCCAGGACACCATGGGAAGAACCACAAAATGGGCACTTGAGTTGATGGATCAGGGCATTATGTATGCCTCCCAAACAATGATCAAATCCTAGGTATTGGCTGACTTCGTCGTGGAATGGAGCGAGGTCCAAATTCCACCGGCGGTCATTGACCAAGAGTACTGGATGATGTATTTTGATGGGTCGCTGAAGAAGAGGGGTGCCGGCATGGGGCTGGTCTTCATATCGCCCCTCGAGGTACGCATTAGGTACATGGTTTGCCTCCATTTCCCCTCATCGAATAATGTGGCTGAGTATGAAGCACTCATCAACGGCCTACGCAATGCCATCGAGTTGGGCATCCAACGCCTTGACGTCCGGGGTGACTCCCAGCTAGTCGTCGACCAAGTCATGAAGGAGTCAACCTATCACGACACTAAGATGGCTGCATACTACTAAGAAGTCCGATGGCTAGAGGACAAATTTGATGACCTCAAACTCAATCACATCTCGAGGTGCCTCAATGAGACGGCCGATGCGCTTGTGAAGGCGGCATCTGGCCAAGAGCCAGTGCCAATAGGTGCCTTCTCTAGTGACCAACACAAGCCCTCGGTGCGCTATGAAGGGTCAAAACAGGCCAACGACGGTTCGCCTGATCTAGCCTTGGGGGCTAACCAACCGACGGCTCTGATCGACCTCGAGGTCATAGAGATTGAAGAAGATCCAGTGACAGAGCCTGACCCTTTGGTCGACTAGAGAACACTCTACCTCAACTACCTACTCCATGATGCACTACCAACAAATAAGGCAGAGGCTCAATGGCTCGCACGCTGCGCCAAGTCCTTCATTCTTGTAGAGGGCAAACTCTACAAACGAAGCCACACCGGGATCCTACAGCTCTACATCCCCATTGAACAGGGGAAGCACTTGTTGAGTGATATCCATGGTGGGGTCTGCGGTCACCACACTGCTTCTAGAACCTTAGTTGGAAATACATTCCAACAAGGCTTCTACTGGACCACTGCAGTAGTCGCTGTCGAGCAGATCGTACGCAACTGCGAAGGGTGTCAGTACTATGCTCGGCAAACTCATCTCCTAGCTCAGGCACTCCAGATGATCCCCATCATGTGGCCCTTCATGGTCTGGGGGCTCGATCTAGTTGGACCTCTTAAGAAGGCGCCCGGAGGATACACCCACTTGCTCGTCACCATAGACAAGTTTACCAAGTGGATAGAAGCTTGGCTAATCTCCATGATCAAGTCTGAGCAAGCTGTGCTGTTCTTCCTCGACATCATCCATTGCTTTGGAGTACTGAACTCCATCATCATAGACAAAGGCACGTAGTTCATCGGCAAGAAGTTCCTTCGATTCTGTGATGAATACCACATCTGGGTTGATTGGGCCGCCATCGCGCATCCCTAAACAAATGGGCAGGTCGAGCGCGCAAACGGCATGGTCCTATAGGGCCTCAAGCCTAGGATCTTCAATAGGTTGAACTTGTTCAGTGCACGGTGGGTCGCTGAGCTCCCCATGATACTCTAGAGCCTAAGGACAACTCCTAGTCGAGCCACCAGCTACACACCCTTCTTCAAGGTCTATGGTTCTAAGGCCATCCTCCCAACTGGCCTCGACTATGGAGCACCAAGGATCAGGGCGTATGATGAATAGGGAGCTGAGGCATCCCATGAGGACATCGACGCCATGTACCAGCTAGACAAAGCACGTGACATCGCCCTCCTCTGCTCGGCCAAGTACCAACAAGCGTTGCAACGGTACCATAGCTGACGGGTGCGGGGCTGAGCCTTCAATGTCGGGGACCTGGTCCTTTGCCTCGTATAGAGCAACAAGGACCGCTATAAGCTCTCCCTATCGTGGGAGGGACCATATGTTGTGGCGGAGGTACTCTGGCCAGGCGCCTAGAAGCTGAAAACCATCGATGGCGAGGTCTTCACCAATGCCTAGAACATCGAGCAACTACATTGTTTTTACCCCTAAATAAACACATACTTTCTCTTATCAGTTTTGTCATTAAAATCCTTGATCTTTTGTGACATCTAATCCTTGCAAGTGCGAGGGGTCGGGTCTCATTCGGGGGCTAGTATGAGTATATTTATCCTGGAATATTCTCTGTGCCTGCCCTCTTTTCTCACGGTAAATCCTAAGAGCTAGGATTTCGGGAACAAATTCTAAGTAAAACTAGGCGGACTGTGAGGCACCTACTCCCTAGTGGGTATGGCACCTTTGCTCTCTAGTGTGATCAGAGTTAGCTCACCCACGCTCCAAGCTTCTATGAACCTAACTATGGAAAGGGTTGGAAGGCACTAAACCTCTTTTGCAAAAAGAGGGAGAAGAGCTGAAAAGCTGTTTGCTATAGCGAAATCTGAGAACTTGTTCATTTTTGCACAAATTCATCGCTTGGCTTATCTACCCAACTAAGTTCTTATGTGGGATATCCACATCCTTTATATCCACAGGAAATTCTTGTTTCAATAGTTAGTCCAAATCGACCGAACGACACCACCATTGCTAGGAAACGGCTGTGACAAGCTTCCCCTTACAAAGTGATTTCATCACAAAAAGGGACTGATGTATTCATGAATACAAAAAACTATTCACATGGAGGCTCCCCCACAACTCTATCAGTTACATTTGCTAACCGCTTCTACCCTAAATACTACTGCGGCCGCCATGCCACGTTCTCTATCGGCAACATCCTACCACTCCGTGGGATCCCTGAGTGTGCCATCGTCTGCAACGTCGAGCACCACATCGATGATCATGGTGTCTTCGCCAGGGCGTTCGGGGACTACGCCACCATGATCAGCCACAACCCTGACAATAGCACCTCGAGATGAGGCAGCTCCTAGATGGGGACGCTGCTCATCAAAGTATGGCCACCATGGCTGGCGGATGTCTCCGACATCTCATCAAACTTGATGAATTGGCCGACCTGAGCGGCTACAAGGGTGAAAACCCCCAACGACGTAGTCCTGGGTCGCTTCCACACCAACAAGGCTCGCCCGAAGAAGATTCATAAGAAGAAGTCTACGAATGGATCCACCCCGACAAAGGCCTCGTAGACGGTGACAAAGCCGGCGACATGCAGCACCCTTTAGTGCACCTCCTCCTTCGGTGGAAGAGGACCCTTCTCGGCGAAGGTGGCCAGCACCATCTCATCTATGTTGGATGACCTCTAGCTCGACATCGTGCTCTAGATTCATGAATGGATCTGTGAGTTCTCCTCTCCCTTGTTTCACCCTCACTCACTTAGGAACCGCCACGATGCACGAACGCACTCGGCGAGAAGGAAGAAGGAGGAGAGGCAGCAGCTCAAGAATAGGTGGAGGAATAGGATAAGAACCCTCTCCCTTCCCCTATTTAAGAAGGAGACGCAGCGGTTGGAGAAAGGCAAAGGATTAGGGCAAAAAACAATCTCCCTTCCCCTATTCAATGCGGACAGGAATTCGATGGGACGCACCCTGCTCGACGAGATGGTGCCTGGTCAAACGGGATGTGGCCTAGGCATGGCCCACCACTACCACACGCCAGGCATGAGAAATAAGGCATAGCCGCATGTAGGCGGCTCTCCGCCTTCCTAGGCAGGACCTAGGAGGGCCCAACGATGGAACCTCCATAAAGGGGAGACCAACAGGCTTCCTGAGTCGATCGGACATCCCAGGTGAACGCCGAGCAATGGGTGTGAGGTTGAGGAACCAAACGGCCACCGAAAGATAGGCACCCTTATTTACTTACTTTACGTGTCAATTTCACTACTGAGCCTCTGACCCTAGCAACGGTAGGGGCACGGACATCGCTCGGGGGCTATCGAGAGTGTCTAATCATTTATACATTCTCTTTGCCTGACCCCTCCTTATGCTTAAAAACTAGAGGCACGGTGTGTGGGTGTAAATTTTGAGTAAAACTGATCGAACCACTAGACCCTATGCCCCAACGGCTATGACATTTTTGTTCACCAACATGATCAAATTCTTTGTCCCTGCACCCCAAGCTTTAGCATCCACCTTCTCAAGAAGGGTTCGGAGGGGTCTACCTGCAAAATCTCCTTCAAGGAAAAGCTGTCAGGTCACCCAAGTCGATCAAACGGCTCAGATCGCTGCCGAGAAACAAAAACAAAAAATTGCGATGCTCATGCAGGTTACGGCGGCCTCGTCGCAAACGTTAGACCCGAACCCCGCACGGACATGTACGGTAAGAGCTCCCCATCACTCATGCCACCAAGGTAACATCATCGACCCTCGCCTTTGTTTCCATTATATCATACATTCATCCCATATATCCAAGCGTTGCATATGCAATTGCTGCATCTCAACGCTTTGCGTCACGTCACGAAGCGGTAGTCGCCTCATTCGATATGAGTGGCAACTGACCGAGGTTCAAAGGCCGACACACGAAGGGCTCGAGGCTGTCTAGCGTTAAATAGAGCTAGGGGAGAAAAACTGAGATGAGCCCCAACAGCCTTGCCCGACCCCGCTCAAAAGCGGACAGGGACATCTCGACCTTTCTCGTTTGATTCTAACCTCGAGCCAAGCCCACATAATCTCCATCGAGGAGAGGACAACGGGCCACCCGAGCCTATCGAGCGACTCAGGCATCTGTCGGGAGGCAGGTTAAGAAGTAGTGGAATGCCACATGAGGGCTCTGTCGACCCCATCAGCGAATGACAGACCCAGATTCCACTCGAACATGCATGTTAGCGAGCTCATTTGAGCGCAACACTCGAGCCATCGAGGTAGTGTCGTTAGCTTAGCCCCTCCGGTGGCGGAAACCGAGGATGGAGTAATGCTTGAAACATGGCCGACCCCTATCAGACCCTAAGGGGCTCGTTGGCTCGAGCCACCCGATCCTAGATCGATAGACCGAGGTTCAAAGGTCGACCCATGAAGGGACCGAGGCCACCTCACGTCGAACAAGAGCCAAGAGAGAAAACACAGATGAGCCTCAGCGGCCTTCGCCCAACCCGCATAAAGGCGGATAGGGTTATCTCAACCTTCTCGTTTGATCCAGCCTCTAGCCGAGCCCATAGAATCCCCATTGAGGGGAAATCTGTTGGAAGGCGGGTTAAGGAGCAACGAAATGCCACCCGAGGGCTTCACTGACCCTGTGATAAGCGACAAGACCAGACTTTGTTCGAATATCCCCGTTAACAAGCTCACCATGCATGTCACTCAAGCTGTCGAGGCAAGTAACATCACCTCAACCCCTCTGGTTGTGAAAACCGTGGATGGGGCGACAATCACAAGAACGAGCCAACCCTTGACCGAATCCCCGCCACGCGTGGGGGCTCAAGGAAGGTTGGACTTGCAAGGAGACCAAACGCACGGTCGCAGAACGATAGCTAAAATCCTAAGGAAGGGGGTACGTGCGAATACAAGAATAGTTTCGTTATCCTCTCTTCGGTCTCCAATGACATTCGACCCCAGCAATAGCAAGGGGTCGGATCTCACTTGGGGCTCATAAAGGTATAAATTCCTCATTTTTTCGAAACAGTCAAGGTGTCAAACCTCTTCCTCATGTTAAGGTTAGTGGCAAGGTTTGTGGGAACGAATAACCGAGCATGCCTGGTCAGACTACAAAAAAACCCATGCCCCGACAGCTACGGTAACTTTGCTCACCAGCATAATTGAAGTTTCACTCTTATACACCTCGGGCCCTACAGTCTTAACAAACGGAAGGTTTGGATTGCATGAGCCCCTTTTTTGAATGCAAAAAGGGAAGAAAGCAAGTTCAACTAAATAAAACAAAATTACAAATTTGTTTAAACGAAACAAAATTATGAATATGTTTTCAAAATACAAAAGTGCTGACACTTGTCCATAGATTATAGATATTATCCATCATACCTATTCGACAAACTACCCCCTCTGGGGGAGAACCATGTCTTCAACTTTTCTCACTAGGGTTTCCGCAAGAAGAGTCACCGTAGCTTCTATTTCATCTAGCTCAGAGGCTTCGTAGCCAGGCGCGAAACCGAGGCTCATCGCCTCCAACTCGATGCTTTCATTGTAATGCAAGCGGGCAATGGCGAAGGCTTAGGTGATCCCTAAGCGAAGTGCTTCCTTCTCTAGCTGGCACACCCGCGCTGTGATATCTACAGCATGGGCCGTGAGCGAGCTGGTCCCCTCTGCCTGCACCACCTGTAGGTCATCGCAGACTACGCCAAGGGCAACCTTCAGGACATTGAGCTCATCGCCCTCTGCCTGAAGAAGACTCCTTGCCTCGGCGAGATCCATGGCCAACCCAGCAGCAGCACCCTCAGCCTCCAGCTTCTGGGCTTTCGCGGTCCCAAGCTTGGCCTGGAGGGAGCTAATCCTCTGATGTGCCTCGTTGTGCTCTTGGATGGCCTGGTCACGCTCCCCGCAGGCCATACCATGCTCTAAGCTGAGCCTCTCTACGGTCTAGCATAGCTCATCTCACTCCTTGTGAAGCCGGGCAACCGCCTTGGTGTCCAGTTTCACCCTCTGCTCTAGGGCCGCGGACCTCTCCTCAGCTTCTAGCTTGAGATCCCGCTCCTTCTTGGCCTTGACCAGGACGTTGATGATCCGCTGGCGGGTCTTGGCATCCTATTAGAGTAGCTCATGCCACTCCTTCCACACTCTAGTGGACTCCTCCTCATCCCACCACGCCCTCTTCGATAGTTCATCAAAAGACTTCTCGACGTCCTCTACGTCCCGGCAGGCCTTGGCCTCCCGCCGTCGAAGATTGTTAGCCTATGTGGCAAGGGGAGTCAACTTGGCCACCCTCTATCGGAGCTAGGCGGTCATGTCTCGGTGTAGTCGTGCCTCATCGATGAGGCACTCCCAGTCCTCCTTGTGTTCATGAAGGAAATAGGATTTCTCCTGGCTGCGAGCAATAAGAGACTAAAAAAGGCGGTGGTCAGAACACAAAAATAGATAAAGAAAGAGGAGGGCAAGAGGCAATACTAAGTGAATACCCGGCCAGTGGGAATGATGACATCTCGTAGGGTGCCCCTAGCCTAGTTTAGAGCTTCCAGCGTGGCCTTGATCCCCTCATTGAGAGTCTCCCTCTCCATGCCCTCGGCGGCATCGTCGAGGGTGAAGAGTTTCGACGACGGGTCCTACGGATTCCCCCACCAGAGTAGGGGCTCATCCCATGTGGGCAGGTGGCTGCCCCCCAGTGTTAGGACCAAGGACAACTCCCTACCGATCTCCTCGGCAACCACCATGCTGTCCGAGGGTCCCTCAGCCATGACCCCCTCCGTCCTACCCACGATAGGCGTCGTCACTTGGGCCGCCGATAGCACGGGGCACGCTGCTACCTCAGGTGCTGCCACCACAGCTTCTGGCTGTGACCCATTAGTCATAGCCCCCGTCACCTTCGCCTCCATCGGTGGGACCTCGTCCGGCTGCACCACGCCCGCCATGGTCGACGCAACGAATGCGACCGGCAGCTCCGCCGCTCCAACATCAACAGCGGAATCGCTTTTGTCGTCGTTTGCTCGGCAACCTCTGAGGGTGCCCCCGCAGCCTCACCGACCACTTGACCTACCGAGGGCATGGGCACCACCATGGGTGGCGCCTGACAGGCCAACGAGGCTGTGACGCTGGGTCTACTCTCATCCAAAACGGGAGCGACGTCAGGCGATGGCCCCCACCTTGCCGGAAGGGCGACGCTCTTCTTGGATGCCAGCGCTAAAGAAGTGCCCTATCTGACCTATCTCCCGATGCTGTAGAAGAAACAAAAGGCATGAGTCACGATGACAACAGGCAAAATAGAGAAAAACAGATAAAACAGAGAAGTTGGTGACTTACGTGGCGTTGTTGGGCGATGGAGACGTTTGGGGGACGAACCCCTGGGCCTCTGCTCCGCCTCATTGGGGCAGGACAATTTTGAGGCCGCCCCCTGCTCCTAGGCAGAGAGACCCACCCCCCTCCACCAACACCTCGGGCGTGGCGACAGATCCGCCCTTGCTTGATAGCTCTTGAGGCGCGGCGATGGGGCCACCCCCCTGTGCCGGAACCTTGGGTGCGGTGGCAGACCCACCAGCTTCTGCTATCTCCTAGGGTAGGTCGATAGTTCAACCCATCTCTATTGGCCCCGCGGACGCGCTTTCCCCCACGTGGAATGGGAGAGGACCCTGCATGGATGAGTGGATACCTGTCAGCGTATCCTCACTCGCCGGGTCATCCCACTCAATGTCGGTAACTACCTCGTCATCCTCATCGTCATCATCGTCGTCGTCATCACTGTCTATCTCCTCTCCTCGCCCCCATGCCCACAACTTCTGTTGCTTTGTCCTCCTCTCCTCCTCCTTGGCCTTCTTCTGCCACTCGACCACAGTGCAATTCGCCGTCGCCACGAGCGGGTCCTTCGGCAGCGGGGCCGGGCGATCCATAAAGACAAGTCTCTTCGGCTGGTTCCCCTATCTCAATATCAGCATCAAGGGGTCAAGAGTTTAATTAAAAAGGAGGCACGGGGAAAGAGAGCTTATGAAGTCAATGTACCCTGGTTCTGGCCGCATTAGGGGATGCCCCGGCACCAGATACTCAAAATCAAGAACAGCACCGGCGTCGTCCCACGAAGGCTCCATCGCCTCATTGATGCGCTGCGCCACTTTGAAGGGGAAGAGCGCTCCCTCGACAAGCGTCGTCCCATCAAGTGACACCCCGGGCGCCATCATGTGCAGAGGAAGCGCACGCCTCAACAGCGGCGCCACCCTCCTCGTGTGGTAGGCACTGATGATCCCCGACCCCTTGACGCCCCTCTCCTTTAGGATGCGGATGGCGGCGAGGTGGTCCTAGATTTTCTTCTTGTCTTTATCCAGGACCCCCCACTTCCTCCATGATTCCGGGACCTCTTCGATGAGGTGCCTAGTGAACGCTGGCAAGGGGGCGGCTACGTCGTCCTTGATGTAGAACCAATGCGAATGCCACCCCTTGTTGTAGGTTGACAGACGCATCGGCAGGTACTCGTTGACCCGGTTGTTGCGGAGCTGGATGCCAGCGCATCCCATCAGTACGTTCAGCTCTTGCCTCTTCTCCCGCTTCTTCAAGAGGGTGACGGCGAAGAAATACCGCCATAGGTCGAACTGGGGACTAATCCCTAAGAACCCCTCACACAGGGCGACGAAAGCCGCAATGTACTGGATCCCATTAGGAGTAAGGTGTTGTAGCTCCACATTATAGTAATACAGCAACCCCCGAAGGAACTTGTGGGCGGGAGTGGCGAATCCCCACTCATGAAAGTGAGCGAAGGACACAATGTAGCCTTCGAGCGGCGACAACGCGTCCTCATTACCGGGCGGCCGCCACTCCTCAGCGGCGGTCCGTGCGCAAAGAAGGCCGCGGTGAACGAGGCCCTCCAAGCTTTGGAGGGTGACATCGGATCTACACCATGGCTCCATTAAACGATTGGGGTGGATGGATGCTAACTTGACGGCGGCTAAGATGCGGATGCGGGAGGCTTAAGCGATTGGTGGCGGAGGTTGTAGATGCAAAGGCAGGGAGGCAATGTACGAAACCCCAGGAGCGAACCCTTTGGTTTTATATGAGCGACGGATGCGAGAAGACAACCGTCCGCCTAGATCTCCACGCCTTCCATGATTCCTCACCACGTCACCACGTGGGATATGCGTCCACAATCCCTATCCTTTCCCTCCAAAGATGTGCCGGACATTTCACCTTCCCGTGCAGACCAGGACTTTTTACCGGCAGAAGAGATATGGGTCAAAAAGCGTTCCTCCGACCCGCCTGGGCCTAGGAGTTCGAGGGCTGGCCCATCAATGGTTTCGACGACCGTCCCAAGGCAGCCTTATGACGATGGATGGGCCCGCGAGTGGCCAAAGCCTCGGTACACGAGTGCCACAAATATCTTGACCCATGATTGAGTCTCAGTCAGGCTGACTCTTGCTAGATCCTCGCGAACGGGATACCGGGACACCAATCGAACTATCCAGTTAACAAAGCACCAAATCTCACAGCCATACCCATGAAGGGTCCAAATTACCCCCCGGGCAATTCTATCCGAATCACCCGGGGCTCGGGGGCTACACCCGACGGGTGCGCTCGCGCGCACCCTCTAGAGAATCAAATACCCCCCGGGCGATTCTATCCGAATCACCCGAAGGCTCGGGGGCTACACCTGTCGGGTGCGCTCGCGTGCACCCTCTGACGAATCGAAATACCCCCCAGCGATTCTATCCGAATCACCAGGGGCTCAGGGGCTACTGTCGAAGACCTAGTACTAGGGTACCTAAAGAGAAGGAGCTAATAACCATCAAACGTTGATGGTTCTGAACAAACAAGAATGCAACTACACTTCTTGTCCAACGACCGAAGGTTGGCTCCGCCTCGCCCGACCCCTGAGGGCTGGACTCCACCTCGCCCAACGTCTGGGGGCAGACTCCTCCTCGCCCGACGTCCGAGGGCTGGCTCCGCCTCGTCCGATGTCTGGGGGCAGACTCCGCCTCACCATAATTACACGCGCAGGTAAGGCGGGACACTCAAGTCAACCGTAATACCGAGGACCATACCCTGCACGCCTATAGGAAAGTACCATCAGGATACGATCAGACGGGCGCTTTAAGCCCTTCCAGGCATGTCAGAGCCCAAATAGTGTTGCGGGCGCCGACATTTATCCTACAGTGTTATGGGCGCCGGCATTTGCCCTCGGACACGAATCCTGACGGAAACATACGACAACCACTATGGTCCAAGAAGAAAACTCATGTCATCTACAGTAACGAACGTGGAACCTCTAAGTCGTCTGCTCCCCATAGGGTCGCGGCTCGGCACCCTGGTGCGTCGCGCTGCCCGCTGGGGCGGGACGGGATGTGACTACTTGCTGAACGAAGCCATAGTACGGCCCTATCAGGATTAGCGAATGTGCTATCCCTGGCACCGTCTGCCATGTCAGCGGGACAGGCTCAAAGGAAAAGGAAGACCCGACACCTTCGAATGACCTTCTCTACCTATGGTTTTTTCTCTTTCTCCCATCTGTAATCCTTGCTCCCCTTTGATCTATAAAAGGGAGGGCAGGCACCCCAATAAAGGGACGAATTAATTCTACACACCACGCCCCATATAACCCACAACTGAGCAGCAACCGAGGTCTTAACACTCGTTCGACCTTTTCATCATATACTTGGGACATGTCCCTCTCTCGACCGTTTGTACCCCCTACTACGAACCTTTCAGTGCTAATAACATGAGCAGCAGCAGCAGACTGGATGTAGGGACATTCTGCCCGAACTAGTATAAACCTTGTGTCTTTTAGCACACCATCCGGATCCAACGCGTAACAAATACAAATTTACTAGTTGATGTTTACTCGAAACACCGACAATTAGATTCCAGATGATAGGGCATTCAATTTCTATTTTTTCCTTTTCTTGCATTTCTTTTCCTGAACCTGGGCGAAATCTATTAATCAGATGCTAAAAGATCGTTAGCAACGATTACACGTATGCCCTCGGGAATGGAACTTATAATTCACTACTCCCCCTCGGTGCACAATTGACCCAGAAGAGCAAGCTCATGAGCAGCTTGGTTACAAAGCCTACTTTTAAAATGACACCCAAAGCTAAGAAACGAAGAAGATACTAGAAACTTGATCTCCTCCACCAAATGTCCCACTGCGGCATCATCAAATTCATCAGTATTGATATCACGCACCACCAGTTGCGAGTCTAACTCTGCTTGAAAAGCGTAAATCAGATGGTTCACCTTTCCTCGCCCTGCTGTGATCACATCGTTGTCGCTATCCCGAATCAAGAAACCCCAACGGCCCGATATGGAGTCAGGTAGAAATGATCCATCGCAGTTGAGCTTGAGTGTCCCCGGCTGCAGCTTGCGCCAGTAGTCTTTTGGCTTCGTCGTTCTTCCATTGTCGGGCGTTGTATCCGCCTTCAAAAGGGACCCTTTTCCTGCATTTCTAGTCAGTCAATTTCTACCACCTGCTACTTCCAATTGTGGAAAGGAAGAGGGAATTTTGCTGCGGACATGGCAAAGTGATAGGATCGGCCAACGTTACGATCCAACATTTCGTGATGTGCGAGCCGGAAATGCAGGAGTTTATGCATGCCATTACTGAGAACTGAAAAGTAGCTAGGGGTTGTCTGTCCGGCTTGGACAGCGTAGGATGGGGCTTCTCGCCTGCCGCTACCCTACCACTGGCTTCGGACGAGCTTGGGGACGACGACGAACACTAGTTAATAGTTATAGGAAGACCCCACACTCGGTAGTAGGTTGAGCCCGACATATACGGTGCAATTTAAACAATGTAGATGTGATTAGGCCCTAGTTTAGTTTGCCCGAATTGGCGGAGGCAAATTCACTGTAGCGCATGTAGCACACTGTAGCATTTCGTTTGTATTTGGTCCTAATTGTCCAATCGTTGACTAATTAGGCTCAAAACGTTCGTCTCGCAAAGTACAACCAAACTGTGCAATTAGTTTTTGATTTCGTCAACATTTAATACTCCATACATGTACCGCAAGTTTGATGTGACGGAAAATCTTCTTTTTACATAGTGTCAAAATTTGGATTTTGGTGGAACTAAACACCCCCTAGATGATTTAAACAATTTGTACTATCTTAGTATTATTAACTAGAGGCCCAATATATATAGCATCCAAGTTTTTATGTCAACTATATAGCATGCAAGTTAATTCTTACTAAATACACTAGGAAAAAATAAATCAGAGAAATTCTTATAAAATACAAAAGCAATTGACCTTTAATTTAATAGCCTCCAATCAAAATCGCCAATTTATTAGATCTGTTCTGTTATATAAAAAGTGTCTAGCCTACACCTAAAAAATACATAAAATAAGACTGCTCATAAATTTGCATATAAATTATCTACTTCTATCATTAAAAAGATAACTCAAAGAGTTAAATGCACCACCATCGGCTCCTGAATTTGTCACGAAATACCTCTTAGATCCATAAACTTGAAAATATATTTCTTGGCCACTAAACTTGTTTAGTTGTGCACCGTTGGTCCATACTAGCCACATGGATATTTTACCCAACGTGGCATTAGTTAGAAAATTATGGTACTAACTATATCTAACACTTTGCATTTAACCCCTCAAAAATATTTCATGTATCTCACCCTCACCCATCCTCACTTCTTTCCTCCTCATCTCCCTCCTCTCTTTGGAGCTACGCCGATTTCCTGTGCCTCTCGCTCCACTCGTCTGCGTGCATTAATTGCTAGCAACAAAATTCTAGCGCATCACCGGCTTCCCTTCGATTCCTCCTCCGCATTGCCCCTCCTCCTCTGCATTGCCCCTTGACCTTCCCCTCCACACCAGTAGTAGGGGGCCTAGAGCCAACGCCCATGAAGAAGTAGCCCATGGACCTGCTCCTGACGCGCCTCTGTCCAAGTATTTATATGATGCGTATTAAGCAGAGAGCGCACACCAAGATATGCAACTTTGATTAGTCATTGGTACTAAACACCAACTTCTAATGATACAATCAAATAGATGTTTTCTAAACTTGTAGTTTGTGAAGGAGCATGGGTTAGACGAACTAGTTTATCTCAATGTAGGATTTGATTTCTTTTAATTTTTAAACATATATACTTTGTAAAATTTAATACGATCTCAATTAATTATATCATCAGAGACTATTAAGCCAAGAACGATCCTACCTATAATTCCAATCTTAACAGCCTTCGGCTCCGTTTGATAGAGCTCCCAACAGCTACAGCTTCTCTCACACATTTACGCAGCCTGTTCGCTTGGTCGTATTTGACTTATAAGCCATGGTTTATCAGCCAACGAATAATATTTTTCTCTCACACCAAATCAGTTAATAGTACTTTCAGTCATGGCTTATAAGTCAAACCAGCTCAACGAACATGGCGACGGTTGATGCACTATTCATAGGAGTTTTTTTTCTCTTTTCTCACTGGTTATGTGAGACGAGGAGAGAGGAGAGAGAAAAAGAGTTCTCATGAAAAGTGCATAAATATTGAATACGTTAGAGAAGCTAGAATCGGTGAGAGCTCTACCAAACGAGGCATTCCACGCATAGCTTAGCTACTTTGTCACGGTGTGGGCCATGCCAAGTCTGCTGTGGTTCAGCGAATACGAGTGGGTAGACGGGTAGGTAACAGTCTCTGCTCTCTACACGCACATGTGTAGGAGTATGCAGTATGTGTGTACGTACATAGGACTATATGAATACTCCTTCCGTCTCAAAATACACAACCTTTTTGAGTTTTAGATATTTTCTTTGACGGTCCATCTTATTCAAAATATTATAAAAATATTATTTGTGTTGTTATAATTTATTTTATCATTAGAGATACTCTAATAATAACTTATTTATTTAATATAAAAAACTGAATAAGATAAATAGTCATCATGATATCTAAAAGTAAAAAATGTCATCTATTTTAAGACGGTGAAAGTTTAGTCCTTGACTCATACTCCCTATGTTCCTAAATATCTGTCGTTTTCGTTTTTCGAGAAATAACTTTGACTAGATATATATTAAAAATATTAATATTTATAATACATAATTAGTATTATCGGAAAGATATTTGAATCTAGTTTTTTAATAAATTTATTTAAAGATACAAGTGTTGCACGTATTTTCTAAAAATCGATTAGTATGTATATCACCGGTGACAGTTATCTAGGAACGGAGCGAGTAGTATGCTGGAGCGCTCAATTTGGTGTCCTGCAATCATTGTGGTTATTTCCACTTTTGATAAGCATATGCGTACGTGCATTACTGTTCCTGCGCGCTGCAATCTACTGCACACCGCACTGGCTCCATGCATGGACCAGAAGATGCGATGGAAAAGGGTGACGCATTTGAGGGGGGCCTCGGGCGTCAGAGAGCACGCATACAGGGACAAAGAGGTGCACGTATACGTGACAAAAGGTGAAAGGAAAAAAGAGGGGGGTAAATTGATCGATTGGCAGTGTCGACCGTGCCATATGTACTATGGTGGTTATCCATCAATCAACTATTCTTATTTCCACAATTTTGTGAAGTTAATATTTGCGAGTGCTCCTCAAAATGTCATTATCAGAGCCGGGTTGATGACAAAATGTAGCTAATTTTTTAGTTTGTTGCTCTTCTTAATTGGAACAGGATTGTTTTTTTATGGAGCTCGTTAGAACGGCTAACTGTGGTACTTATTAGAACAGCTAAGTCTTAAACCTGTTGCTTGCTGTCTTCTAATATAATCCGTTGAGAGTGTTGGCTTGATTTGCGGTCATGACTTAGGCTGGATTGAGCTAACTAGGCCTCTAGTTTGTCGAAATTTGATCCAAATTTCAGAATACTCCTATCTAGAATGCCTAGCGTGCTACGGTTAATTACTATATGAGAATTCCATATTTGATTCAAACTTCTTTGCACTATATACATAAATCAAGTTGTGCGGAAAGAGCTGATTTATGTAGTGGTGGAGCTAGAAAAAACACTACTACATAAATCTTTCTGCAGGCGGTTAGATTTATTTTTTTTTCAGGCGGACACCACATCCGCATTTGACAATACGCCTACGTTAATCATATTTTTCGTAGGTGTCCGCCTGCGAAAATAGATTTAAAAAAAGAAAAAAAAGGCACAAGTCCACCAACGAGCCAATTTTCGAGCCCGTCAGCGCCCAGCGCCTGATGGCTCCTAGATCTGACCGTCGCTGCAACCTGCTTCCACCCGTCCCCTGCCACCGTTGACGCAGGATCCAGACCGCCCCGCCGCCGTCGACACCGGATCCACCTGCAGTCCTCCAAGCCACCACCAGCACTGGATCCAGAGCCTGGAGTCCTCCCTGTTGCCACTGCCGCAGGATCTAGTCCCCGTCGATATGCTATCGTTCGCCCTAGGAGAAAGAGAGAGTGAGGGATAGAGGAGCGAGGAGAGATGGAGAAAAAACGAGGCGCGTGTACCACATCCGGTTGATACCGGCGTCAATGATGGCCGCAGCCGCCTCATATTGGGTTGCCACCCGACCGTCGCCGTGAATTTGGCCGAAGAGTCTGGATAGGGGGCGGTGGGGTCCGGGAGGAGGCATCAAGATATCCGCTAACTGTCGAATCCACCCACGCATCATCGAAGAAATGGAGGTGCAAGGACCAAAGGAGGAAGAAGGGTGTGGGGGCAAGCACGCCAGTAGCTGGGGCGGCCGCCCAACCACCGCTAGGGTAGCCGCCCTTGATTCCACGCATTTGTACAATCATCACAGCTAAAGGTTGTCTATTGGTGTCATACTTTCTTCTCATAAAAGTTTTTTCCTCGCGTTTGACCTACATTGGATTTTTTTAGGCAACTACATTGCATTATTTGCTCATGTCATGCATATGTTTTTGTTGTTATTAGACCTCTGGATTTTGGGTAATTTACCAAATTATTGGCGAGAACATCAAGACATGTTAAAGGAAATTTATAGAGGATTTCTTATGCTTATTTTATGAACTTAGTGGAGTGTTGGCTAATACATGAGTTGAAAGCAAGATAAGGTTGATGTTTGTGGTGTCAACTTGCTCCACCTTTTACACAAGCTCCAGCATCCTTCGTTTTGCCATTTCCTTTGCTCTCCATTGCCGTAGGAGCTTCATGGAAGGCAACTAAGTTTTCCTTTTAGAGCTCGAGGGGGAGGTCCATGAGCATCGCGTTCTTCACAACCAAAATAGCTTAGGGCTACTAAGTTTTATGCACCCATAACATTAAGGATGGTTGCGTTACCGCTTGGATTCAACTTAGGGTGGTCACTTCTATTTGAGAGATGGAGGACCGAACGTTGACGGCAAGGAGAAATGTAACAAATAGGAGAACATAAATACATCATTAAACTTCAAGATTATTCTTAAATAAATTTTGGGCTGTTTGCTACGGTTGCAGTTTAAAGCCGCAACGAACGGGCCCAAAGCTACCGAGCGCTCGATGAGAACCTCTACGTTCATCTTACAGCATGCCACCCGACTTGTCTCCCTTTTAGGGCATGTTTAGATTTTCTCCTCTAAACTTTAGAGCTCGTTACATAGCACTTTAGCTTACCAAGATTCTAACGTGAAGTGGGCTAAAGTTTAGAGTAACTTTAAACCAGTTGTTTGGAGCTTGCTCTAAATTGTAGAGGAGAAAAATCCAAACAGATCCTTATAAATCCGTGGTAGATTAGATATGGTTCTAGTTTTCCTCGTTGCCCATCAGCCCATGGTAGGCCGCCATGTGCCCCTCCGTTCTAGTTTCGTGGCAAGCCGTTTTCCATGCACCCTCAACCTTGGCCGCTGCTATTTTGGACCATGCCGGCGAGCCGCGAGAAAGTTTTCCGTCAAAAAGAAGAGAGGGGCAATGCAAACTACTGAAACTAGGTAGCCAGGAAGTATGGTGTAGGCCTACAGGAATCCATAAATGTGCATAAATAAATAAAAGCGGCAGCAGCCGAGTCCAGCTCCAGCATTGGGAGAAGCGGCAAGCAAAGCAACGAACGGCCAATAAAGAAAAGGGGCAAACGGTCCATCACGACGTCGCCCTTGCGAGCTGCGACCACACAGAAAGTATAACTCCTCCAGCCTGGACGCGGACGGGGACGAACACGCTCCTTGCAATCGCGCACGGGGGGCAACGCCGAGCTTCCCGCTGCCTGCTCCGTGCGCTCGCTGCCGCTGAGCGGGACAAACACAGCGAGCTCGAGCAGAGTGGCAGCAGCGATTATAGATTGGGCGAGTGAGCTCTTTCTTTTGTTTCGGTTGGGAGGCCACAAACTCCCCCACGGGCCAATCCGCATCGTCAAGGCGCTCGCCGCTTTGGGTTAATTGGACTGGTGCAATTATAATTTTTGTGTTTTTGAGAAATACCATTACTATTAGTCTTATCGTAAGCATGTCATTACAATTACACTGGAGTCTAAAAAATACCATTATGTACACTTACCGCAACCTGTGGCTCACACATGCAGGTGTATACAGCTAGTACGTACATTCGTATGGACCCTTTTGCCCCCAACTTCTCCATACATACGCCCGTTTGACTGGATCGAGTCAATCCATCCATTCCCCACCGTCTCCTCTCTCTCGCTCGTTCGAACCCTAGCTCGCCGGCCGCGGAGGCGACTGCTCGCGGCGGCGGCGACGACCGTGACTACTGCAGGCGCCAACATCGACCGCGACTACTGCTGCTCCTTCCCCGCGCCCATCTGCAAATAGTGTTAATTGGGTTGGGATTTTGATTGTCAATTGCAGAACGATGACACTTGTGCGAACTATTGGTTTGAGGATCAATACCTGGCCTATCTGCGCGCCAATCATCCAGACAAGCTTAGGGATATGGAAGTGCAAGATGTACAGGGCCCTTTTGTTGCTCCTGCGGTTCAAGGCATAGAACAGAAGAGTGACACAAAAAATTGGGATGATGGACTTGAAGGTTCAGATCATTGACTTGAAGATTGACATTTTAAAGTTGAAGCAGGAGATGAAAGAATTGAAGAATGGAGGATTGAACAAGGCTTTTAGCTTAGGCAATGCATTAGTTGTTGTGGTGATGCTAAATCTATTTGTAAGCCTCTTAGTTGCAGCAGTTTGGAAATGAAGTAGTATGCACCTTGGTTCCAGTAGTTTGGAGTTCAGTGATCTTAGCCTATAGGTTGTCAAGTGCTACTACTAATTTATGTTTATTTATGTCTGTGCAACTGTGTATCTGTGATCAAGGAATGCATGTTTAGGTTTTGTGAATCTGTGAATTTGTGATGAATCTGTCAATGTGTGCAACACAACTTCTTTTTCTTATAATTGTGATCAATCTGTGAATTTGTGATGAATAAATAGACGTTTCTGTTTGGAGCAGCAACTGTCCATGCACGTCATGAAAAAATAAGGCCATAATTTACATGCTTATATCACACAAGATGGTTTGGATTCATTATAAAACATCTAGTCATAACCAGAACACACAAATAGATTCATATCCTAGCATTTATCAAGTTTAGGCCATTACTAAACAAAAATAGGGGGTGGCCATAACAAACATTCAGTGCTGACCATAACAGACATCGAGTTCAGGCCCTAGCATACATCAAGTTCAGGCCGTACCAAACATCAAGTTCAAGGCCTACGATATATAATGTTCAGGTTACAAAAGAAACTAATTTCATGCTTGTGATCACAACATATCACATGGTGTTTAAGAAGTCCTTCAGGCTTCTCACAATACTAGTTGCTGGAGCAGCAGCTTTCTTTTGCTGCTTCTTTTTCTTAGGTGTTTTCTTTTTCTTGGTCAAATAATCACATTTACTTACCAATCTACCTTCTTAAGTACCTCTTTTCCATTATGAGTTTCCTAATCCCATCTACCAGTTCATGTAGCAAAAGTCCTTTGAACTTCTTTATCTGAGCATTGAAACTCTCAGAAACATTATTGGTCAAATAGTCATATTTACTTAGCTCTGAAAATCCACACATGTACCACATCAACTTGTGATGTTACTGAAGGAAGTCAATGGCATCTGGGGCAAAATCTGCTATCTTCTACATGTGCCACCTGAACGACCCTACTGTGTAGCTCCTTGCAGCAGGGTACAGGTGGTTCGTAAACACATCTCCTTGATAATGCTTCATAAAGTTGCATAAGAAATTAAGATGAATATCATATGTATAACTAAATAAGTTACAAACAGTAAGAAAAGGACCACACCAACATGTATTGTTTTCTTATAAAAAATCCTAGATGCATGAATTCTCCATGGGCACCCTTCGGCAGCACAATGTGCAATGAATCTTGTCTTGTCAGTTTGCAACTTAGCTAACTCGAAACATTTCTTGACAGCGTAATGTCTAATAGCTTTCCTGAATGTTACTATGTCAGAAAACAATTGTCCCTTGACAATCTTTGGATTTTCAGGATCGTGGAGGACAGTTATTTCCTGGGGATCTGTCTCAAGAGGAGCACCTCCATCAGCAACAACAGGATCAGCATTATCAACAGATGCTTGGGCACTGTCAGTGTTGGCTGGGTGTGTAGGTGGTACTGAAATGTAGATGTGCTCATCATCAACCCCAACATACGCCTCTTCATTGTCAAAGATGTCTGGCTCCCTATCAGGCTCTACGTTCTACTCATCAGCAGTACAAGGATTGGCATCAGTAGAAGCTTGGGCATTTGAAATGGCAGTAGAAGAAGCATTTGCATTTGGACTGGCAAGAGTTAAAGCATTTGCATTTGGAATGGCAGTAGTTAAAGCATTTGCATTTGGAATGACAGCAGTAGAAGCATTTGTATTTGGAATGGCAAGAGTAGAAGCACTTGCATTTGGAATGGTAGCAGCATAAGCATTTGCATCAGGATTGAAATCAGTAGGGTTGACTGCTCCATCATCAGATGGAATAACACATAAAGGCTCTAACAACTCATACTCAAGTGCATCAGAAACAACATTATCAAAGACTCCTACCAACACACGGCAACACATTTCAGACTTATACATGTCAAACAAATCTATCATTTGAATATCACTGTCTAATCTGGCATCTTACACATTTTTGTCAAAGAACCACAGAGATGTAGACTGGTTAGAGGCCCATTTAACTTCATTCCGCAAGCTTTCCCTCAACAAGTTTAAAGAAAACAACCCTATCTCGACATCCCACTTAATCACAGAACCTTTGGTGTAAACTTTTCTACCCAACGCATCTGTTGTATTGAAACCTTCAGCTTTAATCTCTAGCGAGAAGAGGTCGGCTCTAGCAGGAAGTAAGCCGATCAAGTCAACGAGTTCTACAACAAATTACAGTAACAACTAGCCTATTCGTCGATGGAAAGTCATGTCAGATCGAAATGGTTTTAGATGCATATCTCGGTATGCTGTCGTCCATTGCCGCAGCACGGTTACCATGCTCCTCGTCCTCCATGGAGGACACGACAGCCATAGTACTCAAGCTTGCACCATGATCTTAAAAAAAACCATCGGTCGCGATCGTCGCCGCTACGAGCAGTAGTCGCCGCCGCCGTCGGTCGCAGTCACCTCCGCGGCCGACGAGCTAGGGTTCGAGCGAGAGAGAGGAGGAGGTGGGGAATGGATGGATCGACTCGATCCAGTCAAACAGGCGCATGTATGGAGAAACTGGGGCAAAAGGGTCCATACGAATGTATGTACTAGCTATATACACCTACATATGGGCCACAGGTCGCGGCAAGTGTACATAACGATATTTTTCATACTCTAGTGTAATTGTAATGGCACGCTTACAATAAGACTAATAGTAATGAGATTCAGTGACTTTCCTTCGTAAAGTCACGTTATAACTTTCCCTATGCTATCCATTGTCCAATCAAGATCCAACGAGGGAGATCGATTCAAGGCATGTGACTTGTTGCTTCTTTCACGTGAACGCCCCCGCACGGCCGCACAACTGCATTGAAGACTCGAAAGCTCCAACCTCCGCGGCTCTGTGTGCGCCTCGTCGGACAGCAGGCGGCAATGCCGCGTGGCCACGTACTAGCGCAGGCTTAGCTTTAACATCGCCCAAGCGGCGTCCAAGTCCTAGCGCGAGGGCTTGTGCGGGCAAGCCCCGCCGAGGATGGCACGGCGACGTTCGAGGCCATCGCGGGCAGGCCCCATGGGAGCGCGGCGGCGCGGCGCGTGAAGCCAATGCTGAGAGGCGTGAGAACCGAGCGTAGCTCGGGTGGTAAGGCCCGGTGGCTGGGACCTTGCCGGCCAGGGATCGAGCCCCGGTGGCTGCGATTTTCTGGTGTCTCACCGGGGTTCGCCCCCAAATAACTCTGTTGCCTCTCGCGCGTGGAGCCACAAAGGGAATGCGACGCACCTCGTCGTCTACGGATCCATGGACCCGGTGATCTCACAAAGGACGCGATCTTAGAATCTAAGTGTAGTTGTAGGATCTGTTTGTGTACTTGTGGTGTAAGTAAGTGTGGTGTGTGTGGCGTTGGTGTGTGTCTATTCACAAACAGATACTACAGTTGTACCTAGATGAGAGGCGGAAAAAAACACGGAGAGGCGTGCTTGCGTAAAATATTGATACTTTATGTTTGATTGGACGTGAGCCGTCGGATCCGTGTTAAACGGTGGACAAAGGTGCAAACGTTAACGTGACTTACCAGAGGAAAGTTACTGAATCCGCGTCCCATAAATACCCCCCTCTCGCCGCGCGTTCCCACCTCCCCCTCCTCACCGCTCCGGGCTGACTGACCAAGGGCTCGCCGCCTTCCGTTCCGTGTCCTCGGACTCCGACAGGGAAAGGAAAGGCGAAATCTTGGGTCGGTTCGTTAGCGGCGGAGTGGTGGAGGTGCGGACGTTGATGACGGAGCTGTGGATGGAGGTGCTGCCGCCGCCCTACTTTGCGGGGCAGGCGGCGGGCGGCGGGTGGTTCCTGCCGGACCGGCGGGCCGGCGCCGGGCCCGTGGCGTGGACGGTGGAGGAGAACAAGTTGTTCGAGCGCGTGCTGGCGCGGGTCGACTGGGACGCGCCGGATCGGTGGGAGCGGGTGGCCCAGATGCTGCCCGGGAGGACGGTGGCCGACGTCGCCGCCCACTACGACGATCTAGAGAGCGATGTCGGCTTCATCGAGGCCGGCTTCGTGCCCTTCCCCCGCTATGGCGGCGGCGGTGGCGCGTCGCAATCCGCTGGGTTCACGTTCGACTGGGACGGCGGCAGCGGTGGCGACGCCGGCTTTAAGCGCTCCTCCTGCTACGTGGTTGGCGGCAAGCGCGAGCGCGGGCCGGACCACGAGCGCAAGAAGGGCATCCCCTGGACGGAGGAGGAGCACAAGTAAGCAGCAGCCCCAACCCCAATTGATCCTCTCACTCACACAACAAATGGAACTTGCGCGCGCGCCTGATTGGTGAAATTTCCATGGCTAATATCCTCTCCTCTGGTTGCCTACCGTGCCGCAGGCTGTTCTTGATGGGTCTGAAGAAGTACGGGCGCGGGGACTGGAGGAACATCTCGCGCAACTTCGTTACGAGCCGGACGCCGACGCAGGTGGCCAGCCACGCGCAGAAGTACTTCATCCGCCTCAACTCCGGCGGCAAGGACAAGCGCCGCTCCAGCATCCACGACATCACCACCGTCAACCTCCCCGACGACGACGCCGGCGGTGGCAACAACCCCTCTGCCTCGCCGCCCTCCGTGCTCACCTCCACCTCCACACCCTCGTCCACTGGCTGCGGCGGCGGCGGCCCGGTCATCTCCGAGCAGTTTGGCGTCCTCGTCGACAGCAAGCCGCCACCGCCGCACCACCACCACCACTTCATGCCGCACTCCTACGGCAACGTGAAACTCGAGCCCGGCGTCAATTCCCATCACGGTGCAGGCTTCCTGGACGACTCTGTTCTGATGCAGATGCAGATGCAGATGCAGATGCACTGCGGCCAGCTGCAGCCTCTTGGCTGACTGGTTTTCGCGCAGCAATTACAATGGCAGAAAGAGGAAAAATTCCTCTCGTCTTTGGCCACGCACGAGTCTGTTGCGCGTGTCTGTTGTTGGTTTCAATCAAACAGGCAAATAACATTTGGGTACAGCACACATTCTTGCTACAGATGGATGGACGGTTCATGCAGACAACTCCGAGCTCAGCACCAGTCCGCAGCCGAGCGCTAGCGTTCTGCTGCAACTGAGCTGAGCTCCCTGCCGGCTGCCGTGTGTTCCAGAGACGGGAGGAAGAGGGGAAAATGGAAGAAAAGAAAAATATAGTAGAAGATACTTATGGACAATGGGATCTCTGCATTTCGCCTATGTGTACATAAGCCCGCGCCCGCAGTGAAATAATTTCCTACTGTAATTTGTGTTCCTGTGTTATGGGAGGCACACTACTGCTAGATGTTGTGATTACGCTAGCATTTTCTTTGTAATGATGTGTTGATCGGTTAACGTCATGTATTTGGGATAGCAAGTAGCATCATCAGCAGCATGCTGTTTAAGTGTCTTGTAAGGGTTCTTATTTATCTTTATTAAGATGGGGGTGTATTAGCTAGCATCGGTCACCCTCTCGTTGACCCGCCCTTTTGTTTGTTATTAATCATGATGGTGATGAAAATATTGTAGTTTTCATCAGCTGTTTCCTGTCGCTTTTGATGCGATAAAACGGAACCATGATGCAGATGGATGTGGTTTTTGTGGCTGTGGGAGGGAAGGACTCTAGAGATTTTATAGATTGGTCAAGTCAGTCCCTCTGTGTAAGCTAGGCAAAGCTTATCATTGGCTGAAAAAACCTGGTCTTAGTGGTCTCAAGAGCTGTACTTTGCTGGCGAAATGACAGCTTCGTTTGTGACTTAGAAAATGGTCAGATCACAGTTTGTTTATGACTGCAAATGCCCGAGATCAGGGCTAGTACTCCGTCCATAGCACTAATATACTAGTACTAATCAGCTTTCCTCTTGGCAAATGGGAACAGAGAGCTGGAGGGCCTGATTAGTTTAGCTGGAATGGAGGTTGTACCTCGCAAGTACCTTCCTTGACGTTGGTTGAGGAGGCAGGCATGGCTGGCACACAGGCAACAGCAGTAGCGGGGAATGATTTGGAGGAGGTCCACCAATGGCGGAGGCACAAGGCATCACATGCCTCCAGCCGCTGTCCTCTTCTTTCCCGTCTAAAGCAGCGCCTCCTCTCCCCTGACAAGGGCACCGGCACCGAGCCCACAGGGCTCACAGGCCACGAGCAGCCACCACACCACCGAAAGAAACAGGCGGAGCGCACACGGTCGAAGTCGTCTTCTGTTGCCGGATGCTCTCGGCCCCAACTTGCGCATTCCTCCCGCCTTGCTCGCAGATCCACTCGGAAAGCCGTGGTTTTTCCAGTGGCTCAGGGCCGGCGGAGAGACGGGGGAATCTGACAGTTTCGGTGGCCGTGTGCGTGCGTGGGTGAGAACCAAAATGCCTCCAGGGAGAGGGAAAGGTGCTCCCTGATTTGATGCGGCTTTTTGCTCGGTTCTGCAGGGCAAAAAAGGTTGATTTGTTCGTTGGGAAGACGCAGTCTTGGGAGAAAATTCTCGGCCTCCGGTGGTAGCCGTGGTATGGTATCTCCCATGCCCTGGACAACCGTGAGAATCTTCAGGCCAGGCCCTCGTGAAAGATGGGTGGGGTGAGGCTTTCGTGTCCTGTCCGGTGGTGCCTGTGATTTACACGAACATTGGGCGATTTTTTTTATATAATTTAGCTTTTTTTTAAGTTTCTCACAAATATACCTCTGGCGAAAAGAATTCAGAAAATAGACCCTTAGCTCGGCGCCATTGATACTGCGCCGAGCTAATACGTCTCGGCGCCAACGTCCCTGGCGCCGAGGTCCTGGACTCGGTGGATGACATGGCAGGGAGCTCGGCGCCGTAGATCTTGGCGCCGAGCTCGGCGCCTACCTATGGGCCCCGCGCCTCTCTTCCTCTCTTTCTCTCCCTCTCTCGCCCGGGCAGAGCCGAGCCGAGGTTCGTCGCCGCCGCCGCCGTCCGCGCCCGCGCCTCCACCGGTCGCCCTCGCCCGCGCCACCGCCGCCCCACCGCCCGCTCCAACGCGCCCGCGCCCGCGCCACCGCGCGTGCTCGCGTGCCCGCGCCCGCGCCCCGAGGTCGCCTAGCGCCACCGCGGCCGCCCCGAGGCTGTCCCACGCCTTGCCGCCGCCGCCGCGCCGTGGCCATTGCCCTTCCGCCCGCGCCCCGGTCCCCTCGCCGGTTCCTGCTCTCTCGCCGCGCCCTCTCCTTGTCTTAGCCTTGCCCCGCCTTGCCGCCCTCCACCACCGGCCTCGCCCGCGGCCGCCGTGACTCCCGCGCCTGTCGAGCCGGACTCGCCGCACGGAGCCCCGGGCATCCCGCGCCACCGCCGACCCCGCCACCTGCAGGGCCGGCCGTGCCACCACCGGCCTGGATCGTCGGCTTGACCCACGCCAATCGTCCGCTGCGACTTCGTCGACGTTCATGGATCAGTCATTGGAAAGGTAAAAATTATGAATATGCAATGTACGTACTTAGTTGGCATTTGTTATTTACGAGTTAATGTGATGACTCAGGTAGTTGATTTAGTTAGTGATCTAGTGAGATATATATGTAAATAGATAGAAACATAGATACATAGGTACATAGATATAGTTAGATAGCTACTTAGATATGTAGTTACATATTTAGTTAACTAAATATGATCTAGCTATTTAGTGAGTACACTGTGTATATATATATATATACGTAGTTATTATCTTATTTACTTAGTTTGTAGTTAGAAAGTACTTGTTAGGTACTATCTATCGTCTAATTTGGACTAAAGGACATGTGTTTCGTTACGTGTTTGAACTAGATGGACAACCTAGTGACCATATATCATGGAGGCACCGTTGAAAGCGATCGCTATGGATATGTTGAGTTTGTTGACATATAAAGCGTGCCTGTGCTATTCAATGATAGACCTTCATTTAGTGAGATGGTTGCAAGGGCTCGGGAAGAGCTGCATTGCCTTGGAGATGATGGCATTGCAGTTGATGGTGTACTGCACCTAGATTGTCCTCCCAACATCTTCAGGCGAATTGTAACACCTCGGGTGTTTAAAATACTAAAACCTGACATATCATCATATGCATTGCAAAGCATTTGGCATTTGGTGAAAACTTTGAGATGCATACACTAAAACGAGTTTATATTCATGTGGTATGTATTGAATTGTATTGTTTGACTTAAATTTAAAGTTTGTTTGGATTTTTGAATTTTTCGAGAAAACCCCGATTTTCAGCATTTAAATCCTACCCTGAAAATCCATTTCAAAATCTAAGCATATTTTGGGGTTGATCCCAAAAGCAAAAGTGTAGAGCTTGGCAAGTTAAGCAAAGTTTATTTTTGGAGTTTTTCAAGTTGTTTAGAAAAATTTTGAGTAATTCAAAAAGGCGTAATTCGTTAAATATCCCCTATTTGAATTTAAAAGATCATTTCAAAATCTAGACCGAATTAGAAGATGGTTATAAAAGCAAAGTTGTAGAACTTTTGATTTTGAACAACTTTTGTTTTTGGAGATTTTTGAGTTGTTATGAAAATTTGAGAGTAATTTGTGAATTTTGGCGAATGGCAATTCTGTAATTTGGATGAACAGTGTCCACCGCCGAAGCTACATGGCCGGCGATCTTCGGTTTGCTTCCAGGCGCGGTCGTGGCCGTCTTTGGCGTCGCGCTGGCGCGGTGAAGGCCACAGCGCAGCTTCCTTGAGCTTCTGAGCCGTGTTATTTGAACCGAGGCGCCGTCGTCGTCGTTTTTCTTCTTCCTCTGTTTTTCCCGTCGCCACCGCCGCAGCTCCGTCGAGCTCTCGCCGTCGACTTAGCGCCGTTGCCGTCTCGGCAAAGCGTGCTCCAGCTCCGCCGTATCCTTGCGCATCCAGCCAACCCACCAATTCAGCTAGTCTAAGTCAGGAACTCGAGTTGCATCGTCTTCTTCCTCGCGGCCGGCAACTCCTCCGCCGAGCGCGATTCGCTGCGGCCAGAGCTCCACGGTGCATCTTTGTCCCTGGTTTTGGCTGATTCTGTTTCGTCTCGATACTGTGGTGCTTACTCCATAGTTGGTTGTTCATTTTGACCACTGCAGTCGCCGGTACACCATCGCCGACGACGTTTTGCTCCGTCGTGATCACCGTGATCGTCGTCACGCCTCTCCGTTGCTTCTCCGACCTCGCTCCTTGCTTCAACACGTTCGGGGTGAGCTGCTGGTGCTTCCTGAGCCATCCGTTTAAGCTTTACAGGTCTCCCATCGCCGGCGTAGTGCAGCAGCGCCGTCGTGGCCGCCATGGTCGACGTAGTGCTCGGTTCAGTCCGTAATTGGTCGCGTTAGTGCCATAAATCGATGCGCCTAGACTTGGTGATCATTTTGGTACGTTGGTCGTCGCCGGTGATCTCACCGTCGGCGAGAAATCGCCGGTCAGAGCCGTCGCTGCCATGGTCAACGTCGGAGGTTGAAGATGACATGTGGGACCCGGGTGTCAGTGACTCAACGTTCTAAGTGGATTTTCTATTTTTCAGAATGAAATGAATAGTGCTGTAATTTGTTATTTTTGTGTAGAATTATTTAGAGCTCCAAAAATTATGAAAATTTTTGTGTGAATTCTCTATGATGTATATTATATAACAAAAATTTGAAATATTGATTTCCAGTATTTTTGGGGTATGATAAAAATTGCTCAATTAATTAATAAATGACTTTCCATGATTTTTCTAGGCTTATTTACTTGTCCAAAAATTATGAAATTTGTTTTGCCACTTAGTTATCATGTAATGAACATTTACTAAAATTTTGAGCTCAATTAGAATAAGTTGATTTATTTCATAATTTTAATTAAATAATTAATTCATAAAAGCAAATGGTAACCTTTAGTGATTTAGGTTTTGTTTGTAATTTTGGATTGAGTGATGACCTTGGCTCATTAGTTGATAATGATCCTTGGCAATTGATGTATGTGTTACGAAAAAGATTTAGTCTATTTGACTTGCAACTATACCGCGAAGGAAAGTTGTATTCAAATTCTTAATTTTTGTATCCATCATCGAGCATCATGTTTCGTAATTCCGCATCATGTTAAACATGGCATTGTTATTACGTGTAGTGAACGAAGGTGAACACGCGGTAGTTAATCAAGTTGTTGAGGAGGTTAATCCGTCTGTTGAGGTCGGGTCGAATACTTGTGAAACGACGCAGGAGCCGGACTTTTCCGTCAACGAAGGCAAGCCCCGGATGCATACAACCCTACCTTGTGTTTTACAAATTAATTTTGCTTTTGCTTTCCGTTACTGCATTAAGTGATTAGGAGTTAAGTAAGAGCCTAATTGGTGCATTACCATCCTTGTTATTCCATATTTACCATATTACCAGTTTTTAAACTCGTATATGCCTAGTTTTGCTTAGCTATGCATAGAACGATAAAAGTCGGGTGATTACCTGCCACCTGCAAGTTTTAAATGGAACATCGGTTAATTATGTTAGCATGTGATATGGGAATGTGGAGTAATAAATCTAGACCGGGCGGACTCGGTGTGTGTGAGCCACAAGACATGGAGGTCTTGTGAGCGGGTTCTTTCCGCCTGTGTCGATTAAGGCACGTCCGTTGTTGAATTGCATGAGGTGAGAATTTGTAGTACTAACCACATACTCCGGTAAGCCTGAACTTGGCGATTCTATTACGAGAATGGCTACTCGCGCACTGGGAGTGGAGAGATGGCGGGAATAGCGTGTACCCACGTGGCCATGGGCTGGAATGGTGGAGTACTGTGTTCTCGGGTGGCGCGGACCCGTTCTTATTTTAGAGGATCTGAGGGTAGGTTGGTATATGTAGGTCGGGGACCTACATATGTCGTGTGGTCTGGAATCCCCAGCTGGGTTTAATCGGTTCGAATCGTCGTTGCTCCTCGGTTATGGAGACTCAACTCACTGTTCATCATCGTAGTATTAATAACTAGAACTTGAGAATGGTTGATGAAGGTGTTGGATATGAAGTTTCATGATCTCATTACGGATCGTGTCATCTTTGTATATGATTTTATGAAGTTTAAATTGTTGAAATAAAGAACTTTGTTAAAAGAGATTTTACGCGAAATAACTTCGATTATTGCTAAAACCATACCTTGAATCCCTGAACCTGCATTCCTGAGTTCTATCAGTTTTATTTCGGTTAAGTCTTGTTGAGTACTTTTGTACTCAGGGTTCGTTGACCCTTGTTGCAGGTGAGCCTCATGAGCAGATCTGTTTTGGATCGTGCTGCATGACAGTTGTACCTTGTGATGACAATGAGAAGTAAATGTGTGGCCCTTGGGCAGGGCAATCTCCTTGTGTGTTTTGTATTATATTATAATGCCACTCCACTATTTCGTTTTGTAATAAACATCGAACCTAGTTGCGAGGTTTGAAACTACTGTTTTGTAAATTATGTTATTGTAAGACTTCCGCTGTTTTTACTCTGATGCATATATTTGAATAAATGTTGTAATACTGCAATGACTCTGTAACGTGATCCTGCTCGGAAATCGTGGATGATTCGGGGTTCCCCGAGGACACCCGACAGTTTTTTTAAGTTAATGGAAACACATGCATAAATGTCAAAGGTCGTCGGACAGTGACAGGTGCATGTGGGCCCTATAACTTAGGAGGTTCTGCCACAGAATGGTATCAGAGCGATCGTTACAAGGTTTTTATTGTATTGTTTTACAAAAACTTCAAAAGGATTTGGATGACTAAATTTAACTTGATAATTTGGTCCAAATTGCTTCTAACTTATCTTGTTTCTTTCTCACCATTCCTTATTTGATTAAAAGGGTCTTGTGTGGTGGAGTAGTAATCTTACTATGCCCTATATAAAAATAAATGTTGTTTATGTGCATTATAAACTTTGATGTTTTTGTTCGTAAGAACGATTCATGCATCATTATTAATTCACTCGTTACTTCCTTCACCTCTTAGTCTGGAGTTGAGTAGTGAGACTGGTTTGAGTAATGTAATCCATCATAGCTGCTCTTTAGACTTTGATCAAATGGTCTTACTTGGATTAAATTGGTTTCCTACAGTATGGCTCGTGCCAAGATGACGCCCCGTAAGTCCACTGGACCCAAAGGAGTTCCTCGTCACCAACTTGCCTCTAGAAACGATGGTGCTAGCAGTAGCAGTTCTAGGCCTGATCCCCAAACAGAGATACAGAGGATTTCTGCAGAATTAGCACAAGCTACTAGAGATAGGGCTTTGGATGCTATATAGTTAGGAGAATTACAGGATCAATTGAGGCGTCTCACCACCGCACACAGGAGCTGTGAAAGCATGTTAGTTCGTACGGTGGAGGGACGAAATGAGGCTTGGCATAGGGAAAATGTAGCTAGAGCTAGAACTCATGAGCTAGAATTCTATGTAGAAGATTTAGAAGAACATAATACCTATCTACATGAGGAAGTTCATAGGCTTAGCAATCTACTAAACCCGAATCATGAGCCTCAAGCTGATGCCATGGACCCCGGTGTCATCCTTGCCGATGATAACGAATCGGAAGAGGAAGAAGAAGAAGATCCTGAAGAATTAGTAATGATCAATGAAAGTGATGATGAAGGCGGTAATAATTCCGGAATGGATACCGAGCCTGAAGTTTGAAGTAATCACAGAAAAGAGTAGAGTTGTATAATAGTTAGTTATAGTTAAGTTATGTATCTTGTTTTGGTACTTACAGGTTCTGGTGTTTATAGTAGTAAACCCTATGTAATGTGTCTGGAGTAAGCTTTTGTGCAATTCAATAAAGGCTTGTGAATAAAGTTTGGTTTGTTATGAGCAGATGCGTCGTACGCGGGGATCGCATATTCCTGGTACTTCACAAGATGATGATGATATCCCTAACCCGCCACCAATGCCGACCAATCTGGCTGATGCTATCGCTGCATTAGTCAATGTGACTGGAAAATTCTCGTTTGCTTCATGAGATGGCTCAAAGTAATCAGAATCAGATGCATGGAAACCGTGGCCGCAATTATAACAGGCATGAGGCTACTTATGTGGATTTCACAGATACAAAACCCCCGGTGTTCACCAAGGCAGATGAACCACTGGAGGCTGATGACTGGCTTAGGACCATGGAGCAGAAATTTGATCTTATTCACTGCACAGAGTTTCAGAAACCGGTGTTTGCTGCCCAGCAACTTAGAGGTGCAGCTGGTGCTTGGTATGCAAATCTGATGGCCATGCAACCCGCAGGCATTCCGTTAACTTGGACAGAATTTCGCACTGCTTTCAGAGCCCATTATATCCCGGAAGGAGTGATGGCTATGAAGCTGGATGAATTCCTTGCTTTGAAGCAAGGAGATCAAACCGTAATGCAGTATGTGGGAAGATTTAATCATCTGTCGCAGTATGCATCTGAACATGTCAATACGGATGCCAAGAAAAAGAAATGGTTCATGAGAGGTCTGAATACCAAACTACAGACAATGATGACAGCCTGTACGAATATCACTTATCATGAGGCAGTAAATATTGCAATTGCTTCAGAGGCAAAGTATCGGCAGCATAAGGAGCTCAAGAAGAAAAAGAATGTGCCGTCTGGACCTTTTGGTGGAAACCAAAAGAGGCAGAGAGTGATTTATCATCCCGTAAACCATTATCGTCCTCCTTATCGTCTGCCGTAGTTCTAAGCCGGGCAACAGTCAAATGTCCGTCCTGCTATAACCTATCCGAACTCACAGTCAACCAATGCTTCTGGTGGCAATGCTCCAACATCCCAGGGTCACAACTATCCGTGTTACAATTGTGCAAGGACTGGTCATTTCTCCAGGGATTATCCATATCCTAGGCAGGCTAATCAAAATTATCAGAAGGCCCCTGCCAATCAACAATAGGGTCAAGCACCAAACAAGAACCACAATCAGAATGCTCAGAAGGGCAAAGATGAGAGGAAGACAGGAAGGGTTTTCTATATTCAAGCCGGGGAAACTCCTGAAGGAGAGCCAGTGATGATGGGTATGTTTCCTGTCGCCAATCACCCTGCAGTTATACTTTTTGATTCTGGCGCATCGCATTCATTCATCAATAGAACATTTGTCATGAAGTATGAAATTTCAATTGGGGTAACAAAGGAAAGTTTCTTTATACAGTTGCCCGGGGGACGTCTGTGTACTAAGGAAATGGTATACCAGGTACCCGTAAACCTGGGTGGGCATATTTTTCCCACTACCATGATTATCCTTAAGGATCAGGATATAGATGTAATCTTGGGAATGAATTGGATGTATCAGCATAAGGCTGTTATAGATGTTTTGAATAGGACCTTAAGAGTAAGTTTGCCTGATAGTAATTCTCAACTTCTCATCCAACTTCCAACCCTAAGAAGATCAGTGGGCAAGATTTGTGCGACTGCTGTCAAAGAGATTAGAGATATTTCGGTAGTGTGTGAATTTCTGGATGTATTTCCTGAAGATTTACCCGGTCTACCACCCGATAGGGATGTACAGTTCAATATAGAGTTACAACCTGGAATAGCTCCGATTTCTCGGAGAGCTTATAGGATGCCACCTAAGGAATTGGCCGAGTTGAAGACTCAGTTACAAGAATTGATTGAGAAAGGGTTTATCCAACCTAGTTCTTCACCTTGGGGATGTCCGGCAATTTTTGTGAAAAAGAAAGATGAGACCCTGAGGTTATGTGTTGACTATCGTCCGTTGAATGAAGTGACCATCAAAAATAAGTATCCATTACCTCGGATAGATTTGCTTTTTGATCAGTTGGCCGGAGCCAAAGTTTTCTCCAAGATAGATTTGAGATCAGGGTATCACCAAATTAAGATAAAGCCTGAAGATATTCCCAAAATGGCATTTACCACAAGATACGGATTATATGAATACTTGGTGATGTCTTTTGGTTTGACAAATGCTCCCGCTCATTTCATGTATCTGATGAACTCAGTATTCATGCCTGAGCTAGACAAGTTTGTAGTGGTGTTTATTGATGACATTCTAGTGTATTCCAAGAATAAGGAAGAACATGCGGAACATCTCAGAATTGTTCTGACCCGCTTGAGAGAACATCAACTATATGCCAAGTTCAGCAAGTGTGATTTTTGGCTTAAGGAAGTGCAATTTCTTGGACATGTCTTGTCAGCTGAAGGAGTTGCAGTTGATCCCGGCAAAGTGAGGGATGTGCTTGATTGGAAACCGCCAACCATAGTTCATCAAGTTCGGAGTTTTCTTGGATTGGCGGGGTATTACCGTCGGTTTATTCCAGAATTCTCTAAAGTATCAAAACCTATAACTGAATTGTTGAAGAACCAAGTCAAGTTTGTCTGGTCATCAGATTGTGAAGAGGCTTTCCAGACTTTCAAAAGGCTGTTGACTACTGCACCAGTGTTAGCTCAACCTGATATCGAGAAGCCGTTTGATGTTTATTGTGATGCTTCAGGTATTGGTATTGGATGTGTGTTGATGCAAGAAGGCCGAGTCATTGCCTATGCATCTAGGCAACTTAAGCAACATGAAGAACACTATCCGACCCATGACTTGGAGTTAGCAGCTGTGGTTCATGCTCTAAAGATTTGGCGACATTACCTGCTTGGTAATACGTGCCATATTTACACCGATCACAAAAGCTTAAAGTATATCTTCACTCAGTCAGAATTAAACATGCGACAAAGAAGATGGTTAGAACTGATTAAGGATTATGATTTGGAAGTACATTATCACCCGGGTAAAGCAAATGTGGTTGCAGATGCCCTTAGTCGCAAAAGTTATTGCAATTGTCTGACAGTGAGAACAATGGGTTTGAATTTATGCCAAGAAATGGAGAAGTTGAATATAGAAGTAATTCAACAAGGAAGTTTGACCAACATAATTGTTGAAGCTACTATTCGAGATCAAGTTATTGCTGCTCAAAAGGAAAACAAGGGTATATCCCATATCAAGGAAAGAGTCAAGGATGGAAAAGCAGAATGTTTTAGTATAGATGATGAAGATGTGTTATGGTTCAAGGATCGCCTGGTGGTACCAAAAGTTCCTGAGTTGCGGCAGTCAATTCTAGATGAGGCACATGCTACTAGGTTATCTATCCATCCGGGAAGCAACAAGATGTACCATGATTTGAAGCAAAGATTCTGGTGGACTAAAATGAAAATAGAGATTGCTAGATATATAGCGAAGTGTGATACCTGTCAAAAGGTGAAAGCTATACATTTGAGGTCTGCTGGTGAATTACAACCATTACCTATTCCATCTTGGAAGTGGGAGGACATCAGTATGGATTTTATTGTTGGTCTACCCAAGACATCAAAGGGATTTGACTCAGTATGGGTTATTGTAGATCGACTCACTAAGTCAGCACATTTTCTTTCAGTCAAGACCATATATCCTACGATCCAATATGCTAAGATGTATTTGGCAAGAATCATGAGTCTCCATGGAGTACCCAAGACTATAGTGTCAGATAGGGGTACACAATTTGTCTCTAGCTTTTGGAAACACTTACATGCTTCGTTAGGTACCAAAGTTCTGTATAGTACAGCTTATCATCCGCAGACTGATGGGCAGACTGAAAGAGTCAATCAAGTACTTGAAGACATGTTAAGATGTTGTGTCCTTAACTATTCCAATAAGTGGGATGAGTGCTTACCTTTGGCCGAGTTCTCATACAACAATAGTTATCAGGAAAGCATTAGAATGGCTCCATTTGAAGCACTCTATGGTCGTAGATGCAGAACATCATTGAGTTGGTCTGAGCCAGGAGAGAGAAGATTCTTTGGAGTTGACCTTGTGAAAGAAACAGAAGACAAGGTTAGGCAAATACAGAATAATCTGAAGATAGCTCAGTCCCGCCAAAAGAGTTATGCGGATAGACGACGGAGACCATTGGTATTCAACAAAGGAGATTTTGTATATCTGAAAGTATCACCAATGAAGGGAGTTAACCGTTTTGGTGTTAAAGGAAAGTTGGCACCCCGATACATTGGACCATATCAAATTTTGGAGAGGTATGGAAAAGTGGCATATCGCTTGAAATTACCTGAACATCTCACAGCTGTGCATGATGTGTTCCATGTTTCTCAATTGAAGAAGTGTCTCCGAGTGCCTAAACAGAATGCTGAAGTTGAAGGAGTGGAACTAGAACCGGATTTAACTTATTCCGAATATCCTATCCGAGTGTTAGATCAGAAAGACCGTGTTACTCGAAGACGGACAATCAAGTTCTATAAAATACAATGGAATCAACATTCAGAAGAGGAAGCTACTTGGGAATCAGAAGATTACTTGTTAGAAAAGTTTCCAGAGTTTCTAGCGTCAATATAGAATAGAGTAATGTTAGTTGAGTTCGGTTGTACAAGTTGTGTTTTGTATAGGGACCTCAGCTGTTTTATGGACAGATTTGGTATGTGTTCTCACGACACATTTCCTTTTCCATTACTTACTCTATGGCTTTGAATCTCGGGGCGAGATTTCTTTTAGGGGGAAGGATTGTAACACCTCGGGTGTTTAAAATACTAAAACCTGACATATCATCATATGCATTGCAAAGCATTTGGCATTTGGTGAAAACTTTGAGATGCATACACTAAAACGAGTTTATATTCATGTGGTATGTATTGAATTGTATTGTTTGACTTAAATTTAAAGTTTGTTTGGATTTTTGAATTTTTCGAGAAAACCCCGATTTTCAGCATTTAAATCCTACCCTGAAAATCCATTTCAAAATCTAAGCATATTTTGGGGTTGATCCCAAAAGAAAAAGTGTAGAGCTTGGCAAGTTAAGCAAAGTTTATTTTTGGAGTTTTTCAAGTTGTTTAGAAAAATTTTGAGTAATTCAAAAAGGCGTAATTCGTTAAATATCCCCTATTTGAATTTAAAAGATCATTTCAAAATCTAGACCGAATTAGAAGATGGTTATAAAAGCAAAGTTGTAGAACTTTTGATTTTGAACAACTTTTGTTTTTGGAGATTTTTGAGTTGTTATGAAAATTTGAGAGTAATTTGTGAATTTTGGCGAATGGCAATTCTGTAATTTGGATGAACAGTGTCCACCGCCGAAGCTACATGGCCGGCGATCTTCGGTTTGCTTCCAGGCGCGGTCGTGGCCGTCTTTGGCGTCGCGCTGGCGCGGTGAAGGCCACAGCGCAGCTTCCTTGAGCTTCTGAGCCGTGTTATTTGAACCGAGGCGCCGTCGTCGTCGTTTTTCTTCTTCCTCTGTTTTTCCCGTCGCCACCGCCGCAGCTCCGTCGAGCTCTCGCCGTCGACTTAGCGCCGTTGCCGTCTCGGCAAAGCGTGCTCCAGCTCCGCCGTATCCTTGCGCATCCAGCCAACCCACCAATTCAGCTAGTCTAAGTCAGGAACTCGAGTTGCATCGTCTTCTTCCTCGCGGCCGGCAACTCCTCCGCCGAGCGCGATTCGCTGCGGCCAGAGCTCCACGGTGCATCTTTGTCCCTGGTTTTGGCTGATTCTGTTTCGTCTCGATACTGTGGTGCTTACTCCATAGTTGGTTGTTCATTTTGACCACTGCAGTCGCCGGTACACCATCGCCGACGACGTTTTGCTCCGTCGTGATCACCGTGATCGTCGTCACGCCTCTCCGTTGCTTCTCCGACCTCGCTCCTTGCTTCAACACGTTCGGGGTGAGCTGCTGGTGCTTCCTGAGCCATCCGTTTAAGCTTTACAGGTCTCCCATCGCCGGCGTAGTGCAGCAGCGCCGTCGTGGCCGCCATGGTCGACGTAGTGCTCGGTTCAGTCCGTAATTGGTCGCGTTAGTGCCATAAATCGATGCGCCTAGACTTGGTGATCATTTTGGTACGTTGGTCGTCGCCGGTGATCTCACCGTCGGCGAGAAATCGCCGGTCAGAGCCGTCGCTGCCATGGTCAACGTCGGAGGTTGAAGATGACATGTGGGACCCGGGTGTCAGTGACTCAACGTTCTAAGTGGATTTTCTATTTTTCAGAATGAAATGAATAGTGCTGTAATTTGTTATTTTTGTGTAGAATTATTTAGAGCTCCAAAAATTATGAAAATTTTTGTGTGAATTCTCTATGATGTATATTATATAACAAAAATTTGAAATATTGATTTCCAGTATTTTTGGGGTATGATAAAAATTGCTCAATTAATTAATAAATGACTTTCCATGATTTTTCTAGGCTTATTTACTTGTCCAAAAATTATGAAATTTGTTTTGCCACTTAGTTATCATGTAATGAACATTTACTAAAATTTTGAGCTCAATTAGAATAAGTTGATTTATTTCATAATTTTAATTAAATAATTAATTCATAAAAGCAAATGGTAACCTTTAGTGATTTAGGTTTTGTTTGTAATTTTGGATTGAGTGATGACCTTGGCTCATTAGTTGATAATGATCCTTGGCAATTGATGTATGTGTTACGAAAAAGATTTAGTCTATTTGACTTGCAACTATACCGCGAAGGAAAGTTGTATTCAAATTCTTAATTTTTGTATCCATCATCGAGCATCATGTTTCGTAATTCCGCATCATGTTAAACATGGCATTGTTATTACGTGTAGTGAACGAAGGTGAACACGCGGTAGTTAATCAAGTTGTTGAGGAGGTTAATCCGTCTGTTGAGGTCGGGTCGAATACTTGTGAAACGACGCAGGAGCCGGACTTTTCCGTCAACGAAGGCAAGCCCCGGATGCATACAACCCTACCTTGTGTTTTACAAATTAATTTTGCTTTTGCTTTCCGTTACTGCATTAAGTGATTAGGAGTTAAGTAAGAGCCTAATTGGTGCATTACCATCCTTGTTATTCCATATTTACCATATTACCAGTTTTTAAACTCGTATATGCCTAGTTTTGCTTAGCTATGCATAGAACGATAAAAGTCGGGTGATTACCTGCCACCTGCAAGTTTTAAATGGAACATCGGTTAATTATGTTAGCATGTGATATGGGAATGTGGAGTAATAAATCTAGACCGGGCGGACTCGGTGTGTGTGAGCCACAAGACATGGAGGTCTTGTGAGCGGGTTCTTTCCGCCTGTGTCGATTAAGGCACGTCCGTTGTTGAATTGCATGAGGTGAGAATTTGTAGTACTAACCACATACTCCGGTAAGCCTGAACTTGGCGATTCTATTACGAGAATGGCTACTCGCGCACTGGGAGTGGAGAGATGGCGGGAATAGCGTGTACCCACGTGGCCATGGGCTGGAATGGTGGAGTACTGTGTTCTCGGGTGGCGCGGACCCGTTCTTATTTTAGAGGATCTGAGGGTAGGTTGGTATATGTAGGTCGGGGACCTACATATGTCGTGTGGTCTGGAATCCCCAGCTGGGTTTAATCGGTTCGAATCGTCGTTGCTCCTCGGTTATGGAGACTCAACTCACTGTTCATCATCGTAGTATTAATAACTAGAACTTGAGAATGGTTGATGAAGGTGTTGGATATGAAGTTTCATGATCTCATTACGGATCGTGTCATCTTTGTATATGATTTTATGAAGTTTAAATTGTTGAAATAAAGAACTTTGTTAAAAGAGATTTTACGCGAAATAACTTCGATTATTGCTAAAACCATACCTTGAATCCCTGAACCTGCATTCCTGAGTTCTATCAGTTTTATTTCGGTTAAGTCTTGTTGAGTACTTTTGTACTCAGGGTTCGTTGACCCTTGTTGCAGGTGAGCCTCATGAGCAGATCTGTTTTGGATCGTGCTGCATGACAGTTGTACCTTGTGATGACAATGAGAAGTAAATGTGTGGCCCTTGGGCAGGGCAATCTCCTTGTGTGTTTTGTATTATATTATAATGCCACTCCACTATTTCGTTTTGTAATAAACATCGAACCTAGTTGCGAGGTTTGAAACTACTGTTTTGTAAATTATGTTATTGTAAGACTTCCGCTGTTTTTACTCTGATGCATATATTTGAATAAATGTTGTAATACTGCAATGACTCTGTAACGTGATCCTGCTCGGAAATCGTGGATGATTCGGGGTTCCCTGAGGACACCCGACAGTTTTTTTTAAGTTAATGGAAACACATGCATAAATGTCAAAGGTCGTCGGACAGTGACAGGTGCATGTGGGCCCTATAACTTAGGAGGTTCTGCCACACGAATGATCTCAATTGGTTGTGCGGAACAGTGGGAGAACTATGTGAGATCGGCTATGAAGAGCCAGCTACAATGTTTGGACGTGGTTGTGCGTCGGGTGTTAGTTGATCCCACCCCTCATGGGTTTACCCCAGCAATGGATCAGCAGGCACACATCGGTCCTCCCATTCCTGAACCTTACCTTTATGTGGAGATTACACCTACGGTTTCCAATGCTCAATCTGCCCCAAATGCGGTAGTTGGAGATGGTTGTCAGACTCATGTTTCCGTGGCAGATCCTCCTTATGAGATTCCTTTGATACAAAATCATCCGAGTAAGTGTCTTAACCGTATGGTTTTTGGGAGCTTACCCCGTTCCTTACATCTATTTCTTTTATTATTTCCTCATTTCTCTACTTATCTTGCAGGAGACATTCCTGAGAATGTGGATGTGCCCCCTGTTGCTGTGCAAGTGAACTTTGGAGATGGATTTCGTGGCTCCAATAGTGTTGAAATTATGCATGAATCAGAGCCATATGAGATGGCTAGGACTTTTGATTCTGATGATGATCGCCCTGTTGGAGAGCTGATGGAGAGTGATGTTGAGATGATGAGGCGTATCTTTCCCGGCCGCCGTGATCCTAGAGTTCACGAGTTCAACAATCTTGCTCATTCCGATCAGGCGTTTGCAGAAGGACGTGATGATGAGCTCCTAGAAGCTCCTGAGGCCGGTACTAACATGGTAATTGAGAATGGGAGGGTGTTCAATGACCTCCCTGCTTTGAAGAGGTGGTTGCAGGCTTTTGCAGTGATACAAAAGAGACCTTACAAGGTATTGCATTCATATGTGGAGCGCCGTTACACAGTTGTGTGTGACAAGAAACGCTGCCCATGGAGGGTTTGTGCAAGGAAGCAATAGGTAACCAGAAAATAGAAGATCACAAAAGTTGTCAGGCCACACAATTGTGCTGACCATGAGCTGACACTAAGGCATCGGTAGTTGACATCTACCCTTATTGCTAAGCGGTTGATGGGAATTTTGCAGGGAGAACTCAACATGAAGGTGAGGACAATTATCAGGACCGTTGAGGCATTATATGGAGGTTATGTTATAACTTATGGTAGCATGGAGGGCTAAGCAGCGAGCGTGGAAGATGATATATGGGGACTGGGAGGATGGGTATGAGCAACTGCTAGTTCTTTTCAATGCAATCAAAGCGGTGAATCCAGGCATGCATTATGAGTACATCCCAAAACCAAATGCATGGAAGGATGGGAGGCAGATATTCTTCTGTGCTTTCTGGTGCTTCCCTCAGTGTGTCGAGGCCTTTAGGTAGTGTCGTCCCGTCTTCTCCATTGATGGTACGTTCTTAATTGACAAATACCAGGGCACACTTCTTATAGTCATATCCTGTGACGCGAACAACATGTTGGTTACTTTGGCATTTGCTTTGGTTGAGAAGGAGAACAATGACAGTTGGGGATGGTTCTTGAGGCTAGTCCGGACACACATGGTTGGGCCTGGCAGGGAGGTTGGCATCATATCTGATAGGCATCAGGGCATACTTAATGCCATGCGAGAGCAGATAGAGGGGTATGCACCTTTGCACCATCGTTGGTGTACTCAGCACCTTGCCGAGAATCTACTCCAGAAGGATGGTGTCAAGGGTAACTTTGATCTGTTCCAGGAGGCTGCTCGACAGCTTGAGGACAAGTACTTTAAGGAAAAGTTGGAGCAGGTCAGAACCGCATCAAATGCAGAAGGTAGACAATGGCTCATAGGTTTGATGAGGGATTTGGAGAAATAGACGAGAGCTCACGACGCCGGTGGATGGAGGTACGAGTTTTAGTGCAGCAACATGACAGAGTCATTCAATAAGTTGCTATTTGGGGATACGTGGTATGCCCGTGAATGCAATCGTTCAATTCACCTTCTATAAGCTTGTTGCCTGGTTCAACGATAGACACGTCCATGTATTGCAGTTGCGGAGTGATAGAGAGATATGGGCTCCGAAACCAAAGGCACACCTAGAGAAGGCAAGATAAAGGGCTGGCACACATGAGGTTACATGCTTTGACCACGCCACAGGGACTTATCAGGTTGAGCATAGGGGTGGTACAACGTCCGACGGCGAGGTCCGAGAGTCGAGGATACATGTGGTTGTCCTCCAAGATTTCAAGTGCACTTGTGGTAAACCAAGGCAGTACCACTTTCTATGTTCTCATTTGGTGGCAGCAGCTAGGCATCGCAACTATAATATCGAGAGGAGGATACCTCACGAGTTTAGTGTCAACACGCTTGTGCACACATGGAGCCCCCGCTCCGTGCCTTTCCGGAACCCTAGAGAGTGGCCTCCATATGATGGACCGAAGTACATTGTGAATCTAGCTTACCGTTGGAACAAGCGTGGATCAAGGCAGAGGACGAGGCACAGGATGGTTATGGATCAGATACCCAGAAGAACGAGGCGTGGGAGAGAAACTCCATTTGTTACTGACCCCGAGCAGTACGAGTGCGGCAAGTGCGGTAGACTTGGCCACAATTCACGAAGTTGCCATTGATAGATTAGTGAGGTGCAACTATTGGTTCATTTTATTATTTTATATTTGTCGTCTTCATTTAATTAATTATGCATGTCTCTTTTTATGCTTGTATTTGTGTTAATTACTTATACATTTCTAAGTTAATGTTTCATTGTATATTGAAATTCGAATTCATTCACTTTTTTTTAGGATGGAGCAATTCCACCTGCTCGACCTGACGTACGAGGTGACCCACCGAGGACGTCTCATAGCGCTGGGGCAGGTAATAATCTATAAGTTTTGTTCAAAATTTGGTGAGCGTACATGTGTTCGTGAAGTAACAGGAGACTGTTTTATTTGATGCAGGACCTTCCGCTCCTTCGTCCTAGAACCCATAGTGGGTTCTTGGACATGCGGTATGACGACAGGTACACTTCTTTCCTACAAAGAGCTAGCCTAGAAGTCATCTCTTTTTAGGTTTGTCGTGGGTTGACCAAGTTCAACTCAGCGGCCATAACTGCGTTGGTTGATAGGTATTAAATTGAATCATTGCCTCCATTCATGGCTATTTGTTCATGCGATTGACTTTTTGACAATTAATATTGCTTTGTCTTAAATATAGGTGGTGGCCGAAGACTCACAGCTTCCACCTACCTTTCGGGGAGATGACAGTCATGCTCCAGGACTATCAGAAGATGCTAGGCCTAAGGATTCACGGCAACCTAGTCACCGGGCTGTGTAGGTCAGAGGGCTGGAGAGCACGAGTGGAGGCCTTCCTTGGGCGTGAGCTTGGAGAGCAAATGGCTCGCACTTCTAGAGTTCCCATCTCCTGGCTATGAGAACAGTTCGCACAGTGTCCCGAGGAGGCAGATGAGAAGACAGTTGGGTACTACTACAGGGCATGGATCCTACACCTATTTGCCTATGTTCTCTTCCCCGACGCCATGGGTGACAGTGCGTCCTAGATGTGGATCCACTGCCTCAGTGACTGGGACCAAGCGGGTCACTACAGCTTGGGCTCTGTAGTATTGTGTTTTCTATACCGGTAGCTGTGCGACGGGTGTCATCGGTCTTCGTCCAACCCGTCACTTGGTGGATGCGTGTACCTGTTACAACTATGGATGTGGGCTCGTCTTCCAGTTGGTCGTCCTGAGGTTCTGGCTCGTTGTGAGTGGTTCCAAGGTCAGCCTCCAAGATAGCAGCCGATGTGAGCGTACCTTTGGGACTAGGCTAGGGTTCCGTACACGAGGTTAGACCGGGCGTACATTGAGCTCACCAATGAGCTAGACACGCTGACGACGTCTAGTGTAAGTAAATTTTATTTCCCATGCCGGTTTGAAAAGGATTAGTATACCATCTAACATCTTGTTTGCACATGTTGCAGGTGGAGTGGGAGCCGCACGGTGGAGAGGATGTACTTCCTTTTTAGCTAAGCAACGTTTGTGGGGCCGACGATTACTTCTATAGGATGAGGTGTCCTCTAATCTGCTTCTATGCTGTCGAGTTCCACCTGCCAGATAGGGTTGCACGCCAATTTGGAGTGAGACAGTCTTGGCCTACAGCTCTATTCTCGACTGGTGTTGACTTACACAAGTAAGTGTTTTGATATTTCAAATGTCTCATGATGATGGTCCATTTCTATTAATATGGTGACATGTACATGGATTCAAGTAACGATGACATACGTGCAGGTTGGATCGTTAGAGGAACAAGAAGATTTTTGACTGGGAGAGGCACCACCAGTCCTTCATTGAGGAATGGGAGGAGATGCACGACAACGTGGACGACAACAACGAGCCACACACGAACCATGAGTTCAGGCGATACCAAGCTTGGTACTAGCGTGCAACACGTTGCATGTTGAGGGTACAGTGGACTGAAGCTGACTACGCTGACATCGAGTCCTCCGATGATGAAGACACGACGTATGACGAGTCGACTTGTGCAGGAAGGCAGGTGGAGGTAGAACCGATCTAGGACAGAGTGGTAAGCCAATTGCCTTATTTTTATACGTTAAGTTGCATAACAATACATTAGGCGTTCTTGGACCGACATTAGGAGTTATCTATTGTAGTTAGTGCCACCTTCGAGCCGTATCACCCTTATAATATGTTAGATTCTTGTACAAAAGAAAACAAAACCTATTGCTATCTGTTCAGAAGTATTATTACTGAGAACTTTGTTACAGGGCAATACACTCAAATGCTCAGTTGAAGAGATCGAGCGCGTTCGGCTGAGAGTCAATGACGACTACATACTTGGCTTCCTGGACGTAAGATTAAAAATATTCTTTCAAACATATCATTAATACGTTAGATTCTTTCAGTTAACATAGTTTTGTACAACAGAGGTTGTCACATCGTCTACGCCGTGCGGCTGGTCATTGTGGTTGCAGGACAGACACGATGCAAGACGTGTACGTTCCTTCCACGGGCAGAGGAGGCTTAGGTTCCTCTAGTCAAGCAGCTATAGGGGACGGGGACAAGAACGAGGAAGATGACGACGACGACGACGTGGACAAGAGGCACGAAGAGCTTGGCCCCTCTCATCTCCATGATGCTCCCTCGACTCATCCTACACCGCCTCTAGGCACTAGGCGACGCTGTCCGCGTGACCCTTACACTCCAGGTACGAGCGCTCTTGGTCACAAGGGTAAGGGCAAGAGTAGGAGGCAGTGAGGGATGTGGTAGTTGTTAGTATGCACTATTATGGATTTTGTATTTACTTTTCTATAACTATTTAGGACTGTATAGATATTGTGGACTATTTGGACTATGCAGGATATATTATGTTGGTTGTGATGTTCATTGTGGTTGCATTTTGCTCCTTGGATGATTAAATATTTGGAATATATAATAATGTCTCTGTTTGTAACTGTGGATGCTCCTAAAATAATGGAAACTCTTGCGAATTTTTTCCGTGAAACAATAATCATACTACACTGCTAAAAAGGTACAAATTTAGTACACAGATTACCTATAAATTTATTAGAAAGTTTATAATCCAAACATATCGTACATACACTTTGTAGATGAATGTAGGGTTACCAAGCAACAGTGAATGATTCTATGCTTTTCAGATAATAAAAATAGACTTTTCAGATACAGGGACAGCAGTGATTTATCACATCACTGACATAGTACTGGCATGCAAGGAAGCACAACTCCACTCTATCTCCACCATCCATCTTATGACTATTTGATCCAAGGGCTTAGGTGAAGAGGCACACGGATCGCTGACATGGCACACTGAGAGGCCTCTATTCCTCCTCTCAACCTATAAATAACCACTCACTCCCTCTCATTCACACACACAACAAGGAACAAGAACACTCCTCAGTATTTTCTTTCGTTGCAGTACCAATGTCTGAAGGGTCGTCTAGAGGGAGAGGAAAGGGGAAGGGAACTACCTAGGGGTGGGAGGGTCCTCTTGGTCCCAATTTCTTTGAGGAAGCTCTTTATGAGAGGTTCCCAGTTCAGAGCAAAAGTAATTCACCAAAGAGGCACCACTGAGAGAATACAATGAAAGGAAAGAAGAGTGGCCAAAATGCATGCATGGTGAGGACTGCCTAGTGCAGATGTTCACCGAGGGAATAGATGGAGGTCGTCGTTTCTTTAAATGCCCACGAGCATGGGTAATTGCTATTACTATTTGTTTCTTCAATATGTTTCTCTTGTATATAACTTACACGACATACTTATTGTAGTCTTCCTTGGCCGAAGAAAACTATGGGTTCAGTAGGTGGGTCAATCCTCGACCTATTTATCCACATGCGGAGTATATCTACTACCTACAGGACCATATCTTCGATCTAGAAAGGGAAGTTAGCAGCAGTTACAAGGACGACGGACAGGACGACAACAACAATGGTGCCGATTCACAGGAGGCACTCTGTAATGATCCATATTGCACCTGCCCTAACCACAACAACAAGGGGCCTCCCCCGTCACCCCCGCCACCACCAACAACAACAACGGGAGGCTACTATGGAGAAGGTGCAACATAATTTGCAATGTGGCCACACTACTAGGATGACTTTATCTTTTTCACATACTACATCTATGTGTTTGTTGTTTGGTTTAATTACCTAAGGCATGTTAGGTTTAGTCAAAGGAAACTCTGTACCCAGGTTCAGTACATGTAGTCACATGCCATTTCATGTGTTTCATGTGTTGATTTATATAATGTCGTACGTCGTTAGTTTTTTTTTGAAGCAAGTGTTCACATTTTAATACGTCCGTATCATTAAGCGGAATATTAAGACCATAAATAATAAAAACAACCACTTAATGAAAAGTTCAATACTATGCCACATTACACAACATATTAATACTAGAAGTACGTGCCGACAGTAGACATAGGGGCAAATGCACTTCCAAATCCTCAGTCTAAAACGTACTGAGTAAGTAACTCATCATTCGAGTGCCAGTCCTCTACCACAACCCTATTGCTGTGGCTAGGCTCACCTGTATTGCTCTGACCTACCTGTCGCCTGTAGTAAGCGGCCTCCGCTTCATCTGTGGCCGTTGCGGCCTGAGTGAAGAACACGTCGTCATCCCCCTCCGCCTGTAAGCCTACCTCTGCTAGAGAGATGAGCTCGCTTAGTCTGCTAGTGTCGTCCTCAACCTCCTTCACCTGCATGCCCGTCTCTGCTAGAGCGATGAGCTAGCTCAGTCTACCAGTGTCGTCCTCAAGTCTCCTGCGCCTGCATGCCCGCCTCTACTAGAGCAATGAGCTCACTCAGTCTATCAGTGCCGTCCTCATTCTCGTCCCCCTCATCAGACAACACATCGGTGATTGAACGGTGCGGCCAGCTCGTGATCTATGCTCATCTAACTTCTTCTCCTCATACCTTGCATGAGCCACCTCTGCGGCATGTTCCTCGCTGCAACCAATCCCTTCATGTATAAAATATAATCAGTTAACAACGCGATTATATTACATTTAAAATCAGGCAACGAAAAAAGGCTTTCAAGCACTCACTGGCACATAATGTAGCAACATGTTCGTTCAAGACCTGCATCTGTACTCTTGTCTCCTCCCTTGCCTCATTCCTTGCCCTCTCCTCCTCTAACGTCATCCGACTCTCCAATCTCCATTTGTTAAGCCCAACATCGATCGAGTTATAAATACCGCGCTATCTAGCAAACTCACGCATCTTTTCTTTGTGATGTTTAATGAATAGGTTGACGTAGTTAGGTCCATATCCCCTCTTCCGTACAATCAGTTGCCTCTTCTTTAGTTCATCCAAGAACTTAGCTTGACCATCATAATATTCCCACCTACATTTCTTAGTGCTCTGTTCAAAAGAAATATTATATCATATATGTCTTAGCAAAAGAAACAAAATACAATTTCATGTTTACCACAAAAATAACGAACCTCATCATACTCAATCACATGGCCGCAATAATGGCCTATTTCAAGCTCCGAAGGGACTAGGCCATAGTTGGATTTAACACCACATTCGCACATGACAGGAGGTACTTTGTAGATTATCCTTTCTTTCTTCTTTTCCTTAACCCTCCGCGGTTCTTCCGGCCATTGGTTCTTAGGATCATACAACCATTCCTTGAAACGACACTTCGCCATTGAAAACACCTAAATAATGAGACATTAGTACATGAACACATATAGCTCAAGATTTGAACATATACACTTTGTACTTACTTCATGCTTGTTTGGACATACAAACTCCAACGTATTCTCAGGGTTTATCATAGCTCGATCTCCGCAATCGCACAGAGAAGGTTCCTCAAGTCATCTAACTACGGCTAGGTGCTTCTCCTTAGCCGTCATTGGCAGAGGGTTAGGGGGGTGGAACCCACCGCTTGAAGTGCTCACGTGGATGTCTCCCTCTAAACCAATCGTCGAAAAGGAGGTACCTAGGATCAAACTTGTCTGCACCGTCGATCCACTGAAAGAAAAAACACCTCTCATGGTCCTACACAACGAGATTCCAACAAAATATTAGTAGCATACTTACACAAATAAAGAAAAAGAATAGTGAAAATAATTTCTTACATTAAAACGACTGCATGTGTAGAAGCAACACGCCGCTGTGTCCGGATGTTTCGATTGAAAAACATGGGCCGGGAAACCACATTCACAGTTAGGGACAGGGAGGTCAGGAGGGACGGGGGCATCTTTGCTAGACGCGTCGGGGTATAATTCTCGAGGACGACCCCATTTTCGCCAAAACTCCTCCCGAAACATTTCTTGCATCTAACAAAACGGATGTAATTTAACAAACATAAATCAAAACATCACAAATAAATGTCAATGAGAACCATAACTATAATACAACCAATTTCGTTATAAGAACCGAAAGCAGTTAACATTAAACCCTAAACCTAGGGTTTCCTATTTGATGGACAACAATGAACCAATAACATAACTATATGCGCCTAGGTTTGCTAGCTTTTTCCACGCCTTGGCATAATCCTACAGTTGTATAATATATATATTGAGGGATAGAATGAAACCATAAGTGATGACGATTATTACGTTAAAAAATCCGACTAATATATACCGAATTGATGCGAAAAAAACCAGGAGGGGAGAGAGGATACCTTGCTCTCGAAGATCTACGGATCAAATCAAGGTTTTCAAGGTCCAATATGCCGATTCGTGAAGTGGGAAGAGAAAAAACCCGAAAGGGAGGAGAAAGAAGAGGAAGAACGCTCGGACAGGAAGGTTGGGCCGGGGTTAAATGGCAGGGAGCTCGGCGCCAGTCACTCTGGCACCGAGCTCGGTGCCAGAGTGACTGGCGCCGAGCTCCCTGCCATGTCATCCACCGAGCTCAGGAACTCGGCGCCAGGGACGCTGGCGCCGAGACGTGTTAGCTCGGCGTCAGCATCATTGGCGCCGAGTTAAGGGTCCATTTTCTGAATTCTTTTCGTCAGGGGTCTATTTATGAGAAACTTTCAAAAAAGGACTAAATTGTAAAAAATTTAAGAACATTGGTCGGGTCCGATCGAGCATATGAATTTGACTTGAATTATATAGTGATTTCTAGAAATAAATGGGCATTATTACAAAGGAAAGAGGAAACTGGAAAGAACATCGGTGATGGCGATGTTAACACACTACTGGGACACAACCAGACGTCGCTGGTCTCACTGTTTGCTATTGTGGCACTTGACTCAGCTCCAGCGAAAATATGGCCATGCATGTTTGGTAGAACTTTAGGTCTGGTTGCTCCGTGCACTGTAGTAATGAACAATCGTCCGGTTTATTTGAGCTTATTCAAAACTATTTTTCAGTCATAGAATAATATTTTTCTCTCACAATATTTCAACATAAGCCAAATTTCAGCATAAACGAACAGGTGAATATATTTATATACCTTTTCAAAATAAATTAGGCCAGTGAATCTATTATATGTTTCTTTATTTGTTTTGAATCCTCGACGGACTAGTAGCAATGAGCCGTAGTCATTTAGAGCAATACCAAACAAGGTCTATATTTTACTCATGTCATTTCAAGTAAATTAGGTCTTGTTTGACAAGGTTTTAGTCGGCTCTGGCTCCTCCAACTAGGGATGAACACAGGTAGAACAGAGAGATCCTCTTAACCATTTTCGTTTCTACATTTGGTCATCGAAAAATAAGACTAGGACTCAAATACCTAGGAAAGAGAATAGAAATGGGATATGTAGGATTACAGAGACGAACATATACGGATGGGAGTTAGAAACTTAAGCTAAGATCATGACATGGCTTAATGTGTCTATGTGACATGCTAGGAGAGGGATTGTGCCAAGCGAAAAAGAAAGGAAGGGATGGAAGATTGTTTGACTAACAGGTGGGTCTCATATTAACGATGGTTAACAGAACACATACGATTCCATCCTTGTTCCTCCAACCAAACAAAAGAATAAAGCCATTCTATCCTTCCAACTGAACATGGAACATAGAACAATCCTTTTCCAAAAATAAAGATAAATTATTCCATCTTACATGGCTCTCTAACCAAATGCTACCTTAACCATCCTCACTAATAATCGAGCTCCATATACATTGGTTGGTTATGTCCCCTTCGTCCTCTGATCGTATTTTAATTTGTTGCCCTGCAGACCACTACCTTTGACACCGTGGCATTTGGCATTATACTTGTTATAACAGTAACCTATTCGCTAATGCTCAAATTTAGCTTATACTGATGCTTATGCTGAAATGTTGTGAGAGAAAAAACAATGTTCTATGGTTGAAAAGTAGTTTTGAATAAGCTCAAGCGAACAGGACGAGTAGTAGCATCAGAATTATTGTTTGTACGCTCAAGGCCAAGAACCACAATTGCAAGTTGCAATCGTGGGGCTGCATGTTGCCTCCCAAGTGGTGAGAAGCGAAGAATGCAAGGCAAGCAATCCAACACGAGCAAAGTGTTTCCTTGGTCAGCCTTGATGGCTACTCGTCATCAAATCTGTCTAAAGTTGTTGTTTGAAACTTTCCCTCTTAATAAAATATGGGTGAATGGCCTGATCGCGAAAAAAACACACGAGCAAAGTGAGTGCCACTGTGCAGCTTTTGTCTCGCCTTTTGCTTCCTTTGCTCGCCTAACTGTCCTTTGATCTATTTTTGCCTCGCTAGGAAATGGCAACAGGGAGTGTAGAACATTGTGTCGTGCCTCGTACGACTCTGTTCACGGGAGGTGTAGCGTAGGTCTTGAGACGATGCCATATGGTCATACTTGCGATTGTTATCTGTTTATTTGGAACACAACTAGTCCAACAAAGTGTACTCAGCGTGAGCTAGAATTTGAGGAAACATAACTATAAAAAAATCATGTTTAATATCATAACTATTTGTGTATTCTCTTTATTTGTTTATTATGTCACACAATACTATATATACACATATACAGTATAATAACCTCGATCAATCTAGTTGTGTTGAACTTATTAATTACTCTAGTTTTTTTTATCTATCTATCTATATCCACAGTTTTCCTACCTATGCATGACGCCTCCATGCATTTTTATATGCATTTAATTGAAACATTTGCTTAAGTTGTGTTGGCTCTTATTGCAGCCTACTTTCTCATGATTTTTATCTTATTAGTTACTATATTTTTATCCTAAGGATAAGTTTAAGCTCCTGTTCTTATTGCACATTTTATTCAAAATCCTGCTTTTATATTCAATTAAAGATAAGAATTTAGTCATAGATTATACTCTTAACTCCCACGATGGTACAAATGAGAACTTACTAAACCATGACGTTCGAGATCAGTAGTAGAGCTTGAATGTGAGATCTATGAGGAGACAACGGTGCTAGCATCAAGAGGATATTCATATTTAGGCCTAACAATCAATGTTTACTCCGAGCAAATCTCAAAGACCAGAGAGGTTTAACCACTTTGGTTTACATTAACATCATCCATTGTTTAAGATGCTAATTTTTCTTATCGACTAATGATATAGTAGTAGTAATTTTCTTATAAAAAACAGAATGCTTAAATTGTACTATAAGCATAGATATTATTTTTTAAAACATATAAATTTGTGTAAAGTAACAACTTACATAAATCATTATTATAAATATTAATATAATTTTTTAGAGTCATTGGCATATGAGTCGGTAAGAGATCAATTTTCATGATTACTAAAACATAATATATATACTTATCGTTTATACATGTATATATACTTAATCTGCATGCCTACAGAATATGTATCTTTATTAGATGGTTAACACCATACTCGGAGATATATATGAGTCCAAGCTTGGTTTAGAAAACTTTCGCTGATGCTCTATCCGGGGCAGCGACGGTATGGTGCAAGGTGCCAGCCACTAGTGTTACCGTGAGCCTAGTGCTCTCGGCGTTTCGGAGCCGCCATTGGGCGGCGGCTGGCGGGTGCTATGCGGTCGATCGCGTACTCGCATCGACGTCGCAGCGCTTTTGGGCACCACACCATGCGTCGGCGTCCGCAAAATCCTCCAGCGCGAGGAGGATTCAGATTCCTGTGGTGCACTGCAAATGGGTGTATAATTGAACCGGGACTAGAGGCGTAGAGAGGCGCTCAGCGCAGAGATTCCAGATTCCGATTCCGCCTCCCCCCGCCTTTCACGCTCACGCGTAGGACCACCCAGAGCAAGCATTGCACTGAGCATAAAGACAGCTGAGTAAGCATTGCACTGAGCACCTACGGTGGCTACAGGATGATCTATTTCACCGTAGCTATTTTGATGCAACCCAATCTAACCCCCCCTGTCCAAGCATGACATATAGTAGGTTGGTTTGAAGCACTTAACAAAACGTGATGTTGAGTTTGTCAAGAACTTACCCGCTCCATCTTAAGTTTGTCCTAAATCTAACTACTCTAAATCTGACCATATTTATAGAGAAATATTATATAGAGCACCAAAGAGAGAAACTATATAAAAGCACATTTGACAATTAATAAATCTTATGATGCTCATTTGTTACCGTAAGTATTACCGTTTCTTTAAATGATCAAACTTAGGATAGCTTGACTTGAACAGCTTAAAATCCACTAAATTCAACAATAGGAGGGAGTACACTATGTTTGTATGCATTGTAAAGCATTGGGACTGAAAAAATAAAGATAAAACCCTTGGAAACTAAGGTCCGTCTCAGAGGAGATTCTATGATAGCTGTCATGGCAATATATAAATGATGAAAGTTACATAAGAAGGAAACTTTCTATACTGTTTGTGACATATATTCTCTCCATTCTAAATTATAAGATGTTTTGATATTATAGATATATTATTTTTACTATATATCTAGGCATAGTGTGTATATTCGAAGAGCATAGCAAACGTTATATATTTAGAAAAGTCAAAACGTCTTATAATTTGGAACTGGGGAGTAGAAGTCTTGGAGACTGAGATGCGAAACTCTACTCGAGATTAGCCTAATGTCAATTGCCAATGATAGGCCTTTCCCCACCTCTAAATCTCTAATTCATGCTCAGCACCCGCCCCATCAAAAGGCGGCCACGCACTTCGCTTCCTTTTTCCAAAACGAGGGGATGGCAGAGGTATCTACGGCTAGATTTGGTGGAAAGAGCTTAGATCAGCCCAAGTAGGGGCAAAAAAAAAAGGTCACGTTTTTGGCGCAGGCAGTGGTGACACTTGACATGCGCACTGCCGCCGGGGAGCTGATCGATGCTTGCATGCGCGCGCCGTAAACAAATGCGCTTAATCACCGACCAGCGTAGTCTATTCGCAGACGCAGTATTGGTTGGCCCGGGCAGGGCAGGTGTAGTTTCCCGGCAGGAGGCCGCGGGTAGTTTACTCCCACTACCATCACAACACTCGGCTCCCATCTCCATGTGCCAATCAAACGTAGTTCCGTGCTCTTCTCTTGCTTGATCAGAAGACAACAGCATCTGCTACCGCCTTATACCCAAAAAAAAAAAACTGCAACTAGGAGTACTTGAAAAAGTGCGTTCTACTACAAGAACATGCAGGCATGGCAGGGCGTTCCGTGACATAGACACATACCTTGTGTGTGACGCAAGTTGTAACGGTTGCGCCCCATTATCGGTGCTACTACTCTCTCTGTGATGCAAAGCTGATACTGGACTACTCTACTCTACGCGCAGCCAATGCCAAGTGGGAGGAGCAAACAGGTCAAGTGGGGGGAGCAAGAGCAAACATACAGGTCGAGATCAGCATCTCCTGGCAGTCAGATGGCAACGGAGCACCAACTGACCTGACCGCCACAGCGACGTCATGGGCGAGACGGCCTGCCGGGTCATCGTCGTCGGTCGCTATCGCCAAACAGGCAGGGCGGCAGCAGCGGACCCGGACCGGCCAGCCATGCAATAAACGGTAGGGCATCTTCGTTGCTTCTTCCGGCTGCATCAAGGGCCGTTCGAATCAGCAATTCAGTAGCAGGTAGCCATCACCGCCGTAGCCAGGGGACCGACCTCCCCAACTGCAACCATGCATTACAAAACGTACCCTGTGGCCTTTGAATATAGCAGGACGCCTATGGATTCTCCTAACACTCCTTTCCAAGCAACGGATAGAGCCACCGAGCGTGCCTGCAAATTGTATGTAAAAACTTGGATGGATCGTGTCACATATGCTGATTGTTTCTGCAAAGTAGGAATGGAAGAGGGACCAGACCATCAGATTATTTTGTTTTTATGCAAGTTGAAACTGGGGATATGGATGCATGGATGGATGGCTCAATAATGGGCACATGCCACGAGACTGAATGGGGAACACTGTGGGAGTAATAAAAACAATTTGGTCGTGATGTGCATTCAGGCCGGGCGCAGCAAGTCTGGACTCTGGCGTGCTGACCGTCGCAGGTTCAGGAGTAACAAAGCCGCCCCCCCCCCCCCCCCCCCCCCCCCCCCCCCCCTTTTTTTTTTTGAAAGATAAGCATCTACCAGTGAAAGTTTTGAGTTCCCCATTCTTAATAACCCTGACAATTATTGACAGTATAAGAGTTGACACAACTGTACGTACGTAGTCCACTAATCCTACTGCTTTCCTTTCACGTGAAACCGATCTAGGGTCCAATAGTAAGATGCACTAGGGAATAACAAACGAGTGACATTGTCCTAGACATCGTTATCAGTTTACCTTTGTTCAAATTTGAAGGATGGCATCCATCGCATCAGGATACACATACATCTTGTAGCTTCGTCTCTATGACATGAACCGGTGGTGAAGTGAAAGGTGTTTCCCATTCAATTTGTTTTTTTTAAAAAAGGTGTTTCGTTCCCATTCGCCAGTCCAGCTATAGGCAAATAGCCCCTGGAGGCTGGAGCTTATCAACTCCGGCTGTTACTGCCCCCCTTCAACATTAAGTTCATTTCATGCAGGGATACCAAGACAGCAGAGATAATATGCCTGTCACAGATCAGATCATGATGCCTGTCACAGATCCGTGAACTTTCACTGTGAGCAAAAAGAAGTCATCTCATGTTCATTCGCCTTGTTTTTACCAGATATTGTGCTTCCTGTATAAGATCCTACTATGAAGTGGAATTTCGTTTTCATCCTCTCACCTTTGTTCCTTTCTATTCCTTTTGGCCATCGCTTCCCTTTTCATTTTGTCCTTATCCCTTGGATTATATATAGCTCTATAGGCCTCGTGAATTTCAAGTCTCTAAATATAAAATATATACTTCTGACCGTCATATATATATATAACACTTCCTATTCTATTTAGAGCATGTTCCAACTGACCTATCAGTAGAAGGCACGACAACCTACATTTGTCAAATATTAGCAATCCTGTGGACAACCTGTCACAAGAAGCTGTACCACAGAGATTTATACTCACTGCCATTAGATTCACGGCAAGGACAATGCAAAAAGGAAAGAAGCTCTAGGCCACACAATTTTCATTACACTTATCACAGGATTTCGAAAAGGCTACACAGAACTATGTAGCATGGATAGCTTCATACTCCCAGTACAGGTAGAAGGATTTTTTAGTATACTCAGAGTTCAGGTAGTAGGTCCTTTAAGATCTGGAAAATAGAAGTCAATTCATTTTGACCAAATGCACACAACCTTTTGCATTAGGAGCTTTGCCAAATGCCAACTGAACTTTTTACTTTTGGATAACACAGCTACATTTCTTACCACATGCTACTTGCACTTCATAATTTTACTCTTACTAAACTTTTATTATACTAAAAGTACAAAAACAAACAAATACATCTGAAGAGCTTACAGAGTTACCATGCAGACAGCGGCCATTTCAGTAACACTTGAAGATCCCGTCAAATTCGGCTTTGCAGTATGTTGAAGTAATCCCAAACTATCCAAATCAATGCTGTTGGAACAGGGTAACCTGTAAGTTATGTGAAGTACAAGGCTAAGTAGTATAATGGCATCCATTATTATACATAAGCAAATGATCGCAAAAATTGCAAAGGATAGCATCAGATGTCTCAATTTCTTCAAACCCCAGCTATGGTTGGAAAGGTTTTAGCATTCTCATACCTGATGAAAAGCTTGGTGCAAGGAAAGATGTCCTTCGGAGTGGAACAATCGAGAGAAAACTTCAAAGAATAATGTCATCCAGCAGGAAACAAATGCTTGATGCTGAGCCGAGGATGTATTTCCATCGATAAATCTGTTAAACTTCTCCCAAACCCAAGCACTTATCTCTCAGATTCACGGTAACTACCCTAGTAGATGAGCAACTTTGAGCGTCAAAGGAAACACAGGAGAGTGTGCTGCCAACAGAGATACGTTTGTACGAGAATCATTGTAACTGCCATAGTAGACGAATCAGCCAATGAAACAGTCTGCAGATATGATCGATGAAACAAAGGTGTTGACAACGCTACCAAGACAGCAGAGATAATATGCCTGAGGTAACTGTGATACCATATTTTCATGTACCATTTCACCCGGATTGTGTTGTTTCATTCAGATGCTGTCCACTGCTAGGGATGGCCATATGGAACATATGCCAGCAAATCAGTTGAGATTTGTGATACTTGCAGTCTTGCACAATGTGGCAGCATGAGAAGAGCCTCAAGGTCAAAACATATTTCCAGAAAGTAGTCAGCACCAAACAACAACTACAAGGTGACCATGCATTGAAAAGTAGTAGTAGATCATTGCTGAAGAATTTTATGGCTCTGAAGCCTTCCGAGTGAACTGTGTTGCAGGGGTCCACTTAGCAGTGCTTGGATCTTTTACACCATGAGGAAGTGTGATTCTAAGGAATGAGCCTAGTGCTCAAAGACGTGATTCAGAACAATGATAGTTCCGTTCAGTTCTACACCCAGTATATCACCCCTGAATTTTAATATGCTGATACACAGTTATACACCAATCCTTTCTCCTCCCATTTCTTAGTTTCCTTCAAGAAAGATTTTGATGAAGAAAGCACCACTCACTGGTAAAGGGAAACAGTAATATGAAATTGAAGGAAGTGCACTAATCTTGAAACGTGACAGAAAGAGAAACTAAAATATAAGGGAAGAATATAATGTTTTCAACACAGTACAATGCATACTACCACAATATATTATTCAAATGTACCAAATCAATAATAAAGTTATGCTGAATCATCATCACTTCGAAACATTTTCAGCCCATATCCAACAGGGAATAGCGGGTCATAGTTAGCATCTCCAGCATTTATAGGCAATTGATCAACAGACCTATACCATGTCACAGGCAATGTGCCGACAAAATCATGATCTCCAAAGAGACAATCGGTAATTCCCATGCCCTCAGTTCCAGGAAGCCAGGCAGCAACTAGAGCTTCTATCTTTTCCAAAACTTGTGACTCAATAATCAATGGCCTTCCAGATATAACAATCACTAGCGTAGGGATTTTACTAGCAACACAGGTGATAAGATCAGAGCCATTAAACGGGATACTAAGGTCAGTTCTATCTCCTGTCCATTCAGCATATGGAACCTCTCCAACAACAACCACTGCATAGGAAAAACCCCCAGTTTCAATCATAGCTTCTTCTGTTGGGCATTTCTCATACACAACTTCAGTTTGCACTCCCACTGATTCTTGTATGGCCTCCAATATGCTCGTACCTGTTATTTAGATTCGCGTGAATAGCTGTTTTTCAAAAATAGGATATTTTACTACTTTGATCAAATAAAGCTAGAAATGTTCTTTTGGAACAAATAAATCAGTGAGGGAGGGATGGCAGAGTGTGAGCGAGTGTATAAAGTAACAGGAAAGGCATAGATCTACTCAAGGGAAAACTACAACATTGATCTACTCAAAGGAAAATCACAGCATACTACTTCAGTGATCCAATACAAAACATCTTAAGCTTGCTTTTGAAAGCAGAAGGTCACCATGGCAGTTGAAACTGCTATATGGATTATCAAAACAAGTTTACAGCTGGAGTTCCCAAACAATAAACAGTTTCTTCAGAACCAAGAAGGTTACTTCACTCAAAATAATCATCACTTCTTTCAGGACAATTATATCCATGCTAGTTCAAATGAACAATTGAAGTACCCAGTCACTCTATTTTTGAGAAGGACAACTGTATCGTCTAGGTCAAACAATTGATTGATATGAGTACAGAAGAACTTATAAATACAAAATATTTATTTTTGCAGAGTTTCTTCTTACCAGGAGTTATTTTTCCACTGTCTCCATGCCATGCTATCGTCCACCCACCACATTGATATCCAATATCGTCAGCATGTGTTCCTGCAACCAGTATTCTTTTTGCATCTTTGGCCAATGGAAGGAATGGCTCCTTCTGATCCTTGCCATTTTTCAGAAGTACCAAAGACTTGCGAACAGCCTCACGCCCTAGTAATCGATGTTCCTGAAAGGTCAACATATTGCCTATCATTAGTGACATCAATTTTGAGATTGCTCAAACAGAAAGATACGCAGAAGTTTGAAAGAAACCAGGAGCATGTTACCTTACAGCCAACTATGTCCAGTAGAGATTGGTCTGAAAATGGATGCTCAAACATGCCAGAAATAAACTTAACCCTCAGAATTCGCTCAACAGCGTCATCAATCCGAGACATTGGTATCTCCCCCGTCTCCACCAAGAACACAATATCGTCCAAAAATTTCTCAAACCTGTGAGGTATCATAATCTGTAGATTGCTCAATGTAGGCAAAACGAACAGATGATTGAGGAATGCATTTCATGTGAACACTCAAATAACCATATACCATGTCCATTCCTGCATTTACTGATTGTGCAATGCAATAGCGATAATCCGACCCTCGAGGCTTTTGTGGCTCACAGATCCTGTCAATGCCCTCCCAATCTGAAATGAGAAAACCCTGAAACAGGAGGTTAGACACGTCAAATTCACAGACCAACCTAAGCTTCAATCATTATACAAAATGATGCCAGTAGGCTCGGGTACCTTAAAGCCTAACTTGCCCTTCAGAACATCCGTCAGCAAGTAGCGACTCGAATGCAATGGCTCCCCATTCCATTTAGAGTAGGACGCCATTACTGTTGCCACCCCTTGAGCTATACAATCATGGTAAGGTATCATATGGATTGCTTCCAAATCCTCATAGGAGCAAATGGCATTCCCCTCATTCACCCCCTTGTCCGTGCCACCATCCCCTACGAAATGCTTAGCGCAAGCAAGTACATTCTCCCTACAAACCACATGGACACATTTCCACAAACAGGTCGTGGGCATATGGGGAACACTCTAAACATCTCCCACTGAAATACCTAGGCGAAGCGAGGAAGGGGTAACCATGAGGATGGTCTGCTGGCGGCTGGCCCTGCAGACCGCTGACGATGGTGGCCAACGAGCGCACGATCTCTGGGTCCTCGCTGTAGCTTTCGTAGCATCTGCCCCACCTAGGATCCCGACAGACCTAGCATACACGAGGCCAAACATGATCTCGTACAAACGCCACCGATTAATCAGGAGAGATTTGAATTTTACTAACGGCGACGCAGGGCGCGACGGTCCAGTGGATGCCAGTGGCCCGAACCTCGAGCGCCGTCGCCTCGCCGATCCTACGCGCGAGCTCTCCGTCCCAGTGAGGTCAACAGCAATACGGTTGCCTAACGGACAACAAAACACAGGGGGTAGTACAGTGACGCGGCCATCACACACTACGTGGTCCGTGGATCGAATCGACCGGGTACCTGGAGGCGCCGAGACCGACGTTGTGGGGGAACACGGTGGCGCCGTAGACGTTGTTGTGGCCGTGGACGGCGTCGGTGCCGTAGAGGATGGGGACGCCGAGGCGGGAGGAGAGAGCGAGGCGCTGCATGCCGTCGACCACGGCGGCCCAGTCGGCGGGGGAGGCTCGGTCGCGGGGCGTGCTTCCCCCGGCGTTGAGGACGCTGCCGGCCCCGAGGTCCGTGAGGGCGCGCGGCGTCGCGACGGTGCGCTCGATCTGGGCCATCTGCGCCGCCTTCTCACGCAGCGTCATGCGGCCCATGAGATAATTGGAATTTTGCCATTATCAAACGTGGGCTTCGCTTGTTTGCCATTTCGTAAAAGGGATTCGTTTGTTTGCTATTACGAAACTAGACACAATGCCCTTTTATTGTCAGCATGACCGTTTTGCCCCTGCTTCTTCCACGTCCACGTCCGGCTCATGACCCGCGCCGACATGGACGCGTGGGCGGCCGACCTGCGCCGCAGCGTCGGCGCCGCCACCGGAACCGACAACACCGGTGCAGGCCTCGTCATCTACGTCGGCGACATGCGCTGGGCCGTCGACAACAGCAACGACGACGCCTGCGGCTTCAGCCCCGCTGCGCACCTGGCCGCAGAGCTCGCCCGCCTGCTCGGCGAGCTCCGCCTCCGCGCCGCAGAGCACGGGCACGGCGGGCGCGCCTGGCTGGTGGTGGCAGCGAGCTACGGCACCTTCATGCGTTGCCAGCGGTCGTCTCTGGAGGATTATCAAATTTTTGCAGAATTATCAAATGAATTTTTATAAATAAAATTTGTGCAATTCTTGCTTCATAAATTGGTAGTGTGCTTGAGCTATGATAGTGTGTAATTGGTTGTTACGTTTGATAGATGTTTGACCATTAGTTAATTAATCAAAGTTTGCTAATCAAAAGCAGGTTGCAAAATCCTGAAATCAAATTCAGTTTTACAGTTTCATGTTCATGCTTTCAAAATTTAAAATCTTCCTAACCAGTTAGCTTTAGATGTTGATCCTTAAAGCAAAGTTGGAGACCTCTGTTGGATGAACAACTTTTGTTAAAGGCGATGACCACGTTTCCACATCAAATCGAGAGAACAAGTGAGCTGAAGTTGGGGTTTCAGGCTGTGAACAGTAAAACCGGCAGCAGCAGCTCGTCTGCCTCTGCACCACCGATGCTCGCCGTCGTGGCCGCCTTCTAGCGCCGTCCGCACGCGTGGCCATCTGCGTGGAGAGCTCGAGAAGGCACTGGCAAATTTGGAGTTCGCGTCCTCGCCTTTAAAACCCGACGCCGCCGCCGTTTTCTTCTTTTCTTCCTCTGTCCGCCGGCGGCAGCTCTGCTTCACAGGCTGCAGGTCCCACGTCACCTCCAGGGACGACCGCTGGCAACGCATGAAGGTGCCGTAGCTCGCTGCCGCCACCAGCCAGGCGCGCCCGCCGTGCCCGTGCTCTGCGGCGCGGAGGCGGAGCTCGCCGAGCAGGCGGGCGAGCTCTGCGGCCAGGTGCGCAGCGGGGCTGAAGCCGCGGGCGTCGTCGTTGCTGCTGTCGACGGCCCAGCGCATGTCGCCGACGTAGATGACAAGGCCTGCACCGGTGTTGTCGGTTCCGGTGGCGGCGCCGACGCTGCGGCGCAGGTCGGCCGCCCACGCGTCCTTGTCGGCGCGGGTCATGAGCCGGACGTGGACGTGGAAGAAGCAGGGGGCAAAACGGTCATGCTGGCGATAAAAGGGCATTCCAGCGAGTGTGTCCACTTTCATAATGGCAAACAAGTGAATCCCTTTTGCGGAATGGCAAACGAGCAAAGCCCACGTTTGATAATGGCAAAAATCCAATTATCTCACCCAGCAGGTCCCGCACCCGCGCCTCCACCGGCGCCGCCTCGCCTCGCGCCTCTGGCGCCATCGTGCGGGTGAGCAGAAGGGAGCGGAGGCGGAGGAGATTGGGAGGGAGGGGATTGGATTTTGAACACACGATGACACGAGCGAAACAAGGTAGAGCGCCTCTAGACTCATGTTTGCTCGCGCCACCTGGAGAGAGATTGGCGTTTGAAAATGTCAGCGGTTCTGGGACCCGCCCTGATTTTCCCATTTAATTGATCCGTTTATTATCTACTCCCTTTCTCAAAATAATACAAATTCTCGTTTTTCGAGAGGTCAAATGGTTTAAACTTTAACTAAAATTATATAAAAAATATTAACATTCACAATACAAAATAGATATCATTAGATTAGTTATAAAATATATTTTCATTATATATAAATATATTTTGAGATATGAATGCTAATATTATTTACTTTAAACTTAATTAAAGTTGAGCTAGTTTGACAGGTATGGGCTCTATAATTGCAGTGGGAGTATACAATAGTGAACGGATGTGGTAGACGTCCCATCAAGATGTGAGTGATTTTACATTAGGGAATAGTAAGTGTTAGATTAGATCGACAATTAATACTAAACCTAATCACTAATCCATAAATTGGATCACTGCTCTCTTATTAGTTAATTTGATCTTAAATAGATTTGCTTCTCAACACCCGTCTCGCGTGTGCAGTTTTTTTATACGACAACCATGCTTACGGTGTTGTTATTTTAGCGGCAATGGAAGTGGCAACACGTCAGTCGTGATGCAATTGTAGCACACTAGAGACTTTGACAGCTATAGGAGACTCCGCTCGGGCCGTGGGGTGCAAGCTGCCAATTTGTCTATCGGGCTTCTAAAACTGTGAACCGATAAATGTGCGTTTGAATCCCTCTAGCTTGATTCTGAAATCGTTAAAAAGAATTGGAGTAGCAGCCAAAGGAGAGGGATAACGCAGGGTAAAAAAAAAACTCCAGCATCAGAATCTATCAATTCGTGGAAACCCAGATAATACTGGATTCTTGTCATTGTCACTACCGCATAGTAATAGATTAGGTCTAGTACTTTTGTTAGTTACTAGGTATTTGCCCGTGTGTTGTTACGGGCATAAAAATTTTTGGTGACCTAGCAAATCATGGTCCAATACCTAGTTCATGACAACGCATGTATGATTTGCTACAAACACTAGTCAAGACGAAAGAAATATGAAAGCATTGTCACACGAAGCTCAATGTCGAATAGCTCCCTTCAACTAAAAACAATAAAAGGCTTCAAGATTACATTCCATCTATCAGAGCTAACTAAACACAGAACCAAAGCACTTTTGAAAATATTTTTTCAAAAATAAATCATCCATCATGCTCTAACAATCAATCATTTAGTCTTCTACACAAGGTATGCATTGTTTTGTCGATTGGTTGCTCCCTCTTGCCACTCAATGCAGCTACTGAGGTCCCCTTGCATGTATTCCGATATTTGCGTGTGGTGGTCGCAGACCAGATATACCAAGGTGCATGGAAATATTCACCAACAGTTGCCCTCTTTTTTTTGAATATGCAAAAGGTTTGCGCATCATTGGGAGAGCTTAAAATTACAAAGCCGCATGATGCCCTTGCAAGTGCTCTGGTTCGCTCCCTCAAAAATTTAACACAGTTGCCCTAAGAACAAGGAATTAAAAGAATGTTGCAATTATACATTGAAAACAACCTTATAGCTAATTAAAAAATGGAGTAATCAGTGATGCACCTGAGCAATGGTGGTATGGATAAAAACACGAAGAAAAAAATAGTGGATATGTGGTTGAAAAGAATAATAAAAAAAGAATGCTTTGACAACTATGTTTCCGTCTATAACAGATTCATCATGGTTGTGATAAGAACAGGAAAAGACAAAGTTTAACCAGGAGGCAAAATAGTGGAAGCATATGGAAGTGCCTTCAATTAGGTCGCTATGCTTACCTGCGTTGATAAGTCTCCCTAGGTATTGAGACCACCAAGCCAATCTGAAACATGAAGTCGGTCTACAAGAACCTTATGAACATTTTACGCACTGCCGCTACTGTGTTTGGTACAGTGCTTTTCTTGGTTAAGTACTTAAGTTCGCCAACAAAATTGGCTGCAGCATGCATTAAGTCTGAAAGAAGCTAAATTCCCATTGATACAATTTCGAAGAACAATAGCATCCAAAAAAAGGGATGCAAGTAAGGTTGGCATAGCACCTCCAGGGAGTCTCCCATTCGAATCACCTTTAAAATGAGCTTAGAATCTATATTATTGGCCATGGACCATGGTGTGATGCTCCATTCCAAGATCTCAGAAGAAGTTTCAGTTTCACTTTTCTGTCCATCCACAAACACAATATCCGACTTTAGAAGAATTGAGATACTTATATGTATTGTCTTTATTGAAAAATGTCCATCCATGTGTCCACCTGTTATCTTCAACCATCTTTGCAGTTAAGATGGGATTTTTTTCCCTCTAAAATCCCCATAATTGCCACAATGTTACTGATCATCATGTTACTGTTAATCAAAAGGTTGAAGGCAATTAGTTTCCCTTACCTCAGAGCAGCTAACCACTGTCCGTTTATCTCATTTCCTTGCAAGCCTAGGATGTGTTTCTTCGGGGTTGGGCTGAGTGGGAGGCCCAGGGACCACTCCCCCAAGTTGGTCGAACCCCCCCACCCCCCTACCTATGGCCCACTTTGGCTCCATTTTTACTGGTGGACCGTGCAAGTTAGTGGTTTCCAGAATATACGCATTTGTCATTTGATTAAGTATTAGCAACATGGGTTATGTTTATATTTCAACTTAAAGTTGCACTTTGTTGATGATGAGAGTGGTATGTAATGACCGTCAACAATTGGTTAGATGGATACTCAATCAGCCGTGATCCTCTCATAAATTGAGTTGGACGGTCTTATTCGAGTAGTAAACTTTTTTTACATGCAATCTACAAATTTCCCATGAGATCGAATAAGTTTTCAAAGGAAAAAAAACATGAAATTAGGCTCAGACTACCAAAACCTGCCTAGACTAGTTTACACAGGGTCACAGAAGCACTTAGGCAAAACTGGCTAGGCCGATTTAGTCTGCACAAACTGGCATAGGCCGGTTTTCCTAGGATGGTGCCAATTGTATCCAAATTGCTCCAAATTTGATGGTTTCTTGTTTGGACGTATTTCTTAATCCATCTTTAACTTTTCGATCATATTTTAATCGTCCACACTCTCCAAGACTCCAACCTAGTCGGGTTTGAATGATCAAGGCTTATAATGTTAGTTGATCTCCACCGGCCTATTGGGCCCTTGGATCCGCGCCCTGATCGGGGGCGCCCAACCCTAATATGGTTGGTGGGCTTCCGTCGCACAACGTCATAAATAGGAGGTGAGGGCCAGGGCGCTCGAGATCATACTTCATGCGCACTTCTGCATGATCTCGCTGCCGAGCAGTGAAATCAGCATCAGACTCGTTTTCTTCCCTCATCGGGTCCACTGGCTCAGTAGGACACGGGAAGGTGAGCGCAAGAAGTGGGACATCTCGAACCGCAAGTGCTTGATGGTGGCCAAATCCACAATCTCAACTGCTATAAGGGGGTCTATCCCAGACTGTGATACCACCACTGAGTACCTTAAAAAGGTAGAGAGTCAGTTCACTGGCTCTTCCAAGGCTTATGCTAGTACATTGATCAAGAAATTGTTCAATAAAAAATATACTGGTGGTGGTATCAGAGAGCACATTTTGAAGATGAGCAACACGGCTTTGAAGCTGAAGCCAATGAATTTGGGGCTCAAGGATGAGTTCCTGATTCATTTGGTTTTTGCTTCCTTGCCAAAGGAATATGAAACCTTTTGTTGTTAACTACAACATGCAGCCCGATAAGTGGGACATAGAAAAGCTCATCGCAATGTATGTTCAAGAAGAGAAAAGGCCGAAGTCCTTATAGGGTGACTCTGCTAACCTTATCAAGGACAAGAAAAAAACTTCAATAAGAATGCCAAACCTCAAGGGAAAGCCCCTCGGACTGAGCACCATCCGAAGAACAACAACACTCAAGTTGAAAAGGATCAGTGCAAATGGTGCAAGAAGCATGGACACTACCAGAGGGACTGTCCAGACTTTCTAAAGAACCCGCTGAAGAGAGGTGAGGATTTCATTATATTCGTAGATGAATCCCTATATTTAAGTGTGGGGGTATGGCCCCCGGATACCCACGACAGACCACATAGGCTGCGCCCCTAGGGGTGGCCCAGCCCATAAGATCAAGTCGTGCACAGCGCTGCTCGGCGTGCACCGCAAGACATTGTATAGTACCAAATAAGATACTTTACTTGTAACCCTGTCTCTCCAGACTATATAAGGAGAGGCAGGGGTCCCCTAGCAGATAGGCTACATCAAGCTACTTGGTTGTCCAGATCAATACAATACACCAAAGACACAGGACGTAGGGTATTACGTCGATCAGACGGCCCAAACCTGTCTAAATCATTGTCTCTGCGCCTTGTGTCACCATCCAGTTCCTGATCACGCGCACCCCCACCAATAAATCTACCATCGCGGGATGCCCCTCGGTGGACTGCCGAGCATATTCTGTCGACAGTTGGCGCGCTAGATAGGGGTGTGCGCTTGATCCATGGCGGGCTAGATGGGATCTCAAGATCGACGCTGCGGCGGCGTGCTTCAGTTGCCTAACAGATCGGAATCACCAATGACGTGTGGGCACTCGATGGCTGATGTGCCACATCTTCGAGCCGATGCCCCCGTCCACAAGCTGTACCAAGATTCAATTCAAATGCAAGCAAACAAGGAAGGAGGCGCTCACGTACATCTACAAGACTTGACGTTAGCAAGCAAGATGGATGTACGATCTACATGCAAGAGGGCAATAGACTACTACAATCATGCAAGAGGACAATCACGTCTACAAGCAGATCGATCGACAGTCCACTCCGATCGAGTCTAGACCCTCTGACTCTGCCAGCGCCGACTCCAACTTCGCTCGTCGTGTTAAGCTGTCAAACGAACCGAGCCGCTAAGCGAGCTGCCCGCATTGCCGATCAGATAACGCCATACGCCGCCGACCAGACACTCCGTCCAAAGCTAAGTCACGCTTTAATATTCTTCTAAATATTCTCCAATCTCCGTATATCGCCATAATGTTTCTCTGAGCTGTTTTCTCCATATTTGCTCTCCAAACGATTTTCTGAACCCTCGAACAGTCCTGTTGATGCTTAGACGCCTCTAGAGACGGCCCTATCTCCGGCTCCTCCCTACACGTGCATGAGCATATGCCCTCTGCGTTATGGGTGGTCGGCAGTGGCTCCTTAGCGACGCCTGTTCCTCCTACACGTGCACGGGCTCCGCGCTCGATGTTATGGACTATGGGATAGCTAGGGTTGGAGACTCAGCTACACACTAACTGGTCGGGCGGTTTATATTAAACATAAATATATTTTCACGCCAACTGATCACCGAACTGCATACGTTGTTTCATCACCATTGCTGATTTTTCTCCAGAGTTCATCTATTTTTACATCATGTACTACCCGTTCTACATGTTTGTATTGCAGGATCATCGTCCAGGTGATCGGATCACCTGGTGCTCGGGCTTCTCCACCGATCAACTGGTCAGACTGCTCGGTTCATGGACTCCATCGCAGACCAGTTGATTGGACTGTTCGCCGGTCGCTTCTACTCAATGCTCACTTCACCATAGACCAGTTGACTAGACTGTTCGCCGCTCGTGCTTCATCGCCAGCTACGCCGGTTACTCCTCAGCGCTCGAATTCTTCGTGCTTGAGGATTAAGTGGGCACACTTCACCACACGGACGTCGTCAGCTACGTTGGTGCTCAAACCTCACCGCCTATGCTGGGGACTCCTCGTTCCTCGGTGCTCGGACATCACCGCCTACGTTGGGGACTTCTCGCTCCTCGGTGCCCGGTCATCGCCAGCGACGTTGGGGACTCCTCGCTCCTCGGTGCTTGGTCATCGCCGGCGACACCGAGGAGTCCTCGCTCCTCGGTGCTCGGACATCGCCAGCGACGCTAGGGACTCCCCGCTCCTCGATGCTTGGTCATCGCCAGTGACGCTGGGGACTCCTCGCTCCTCGGTGCTCGGTCATCGCCAGCGACGCCGGGGACTCCTCGCTCCTCGGTGCTCGGACATCGCCAGCGACGCCGGGGACTCATCGCTCCTCGGTGCTCCATCATCGCCAGCGATGCCAGGGACTCCTCGCTCCTCGGTGCTCGGACATCGCCAGCGACGCTAGAGACTCCTCGCTCCTCGGTGCTCGGTCATCGCCAGCGACACCGGGGACTCCTCGCTCCTCGGTGCTCGGTCATCACCAGCGACGCTGGGGACTCCTCGTTCCTTGGTGCTCAGTCATCGCTAGCGACGCCGGGGACTCCTCGCTCCTTGGTGCTCGGTCATCGCCAGCAACACCGGGGACTCCTCGCTCCTCGGTGCTCGGACATCGCCAGCGACGCCGGGGACTCCTCGCTCCTCGATGTTCGGTCATCGCCAGCGACGTCGGGGACTCCTCGTTCCTCAGTGTTCGGTCATCGCCAGCAACACCGGGGACTCCTCGCTCCTCGGTGCTCGGTCATCACCAGCGACACCGGGGACTCCTCGCTCCTCGGTGCTCGGTCATCGCCAGCAACGCCGGGGACTCCTCGCTCCTCGGTGCTCGAACATCACCAGCTTCGCCGAGAACTCCTCGATGCTCGGACATCACCAGCGACGCTGGGGACTCCTCGCTCCTCAGTGCTCGGTCATCACCAGCTACGTCGGGGAACTCCCTGGGTGGTCGGACACCGCCGGCTACGCCGGGGACTCCTCGGTGCTTGGATCTTGCTACGTCTCGTCGATGTGCTATCAAGCTGCTCCATGCTGTTCGGATCAGGGTGCTGATCTTGGGCAGTACGTCTGGGGTCTTGATATGCACATGTCGGACGACGTCGGCAAGCTTTTAGACTTCTTTTTCTTTGACCTTGCTACAAGATTCATTCTTCATCTTTCAGCAGGCTCGAGGACTAAGTGGACACACTTGAAAGCTCTAGTTTGGTTTTGGTGAATTGATGAAACCCTAAGTGCTAACCTAGTTTATCAAGTGATCATGAGATAGGTAGCACACTTCAAGTGGAGAAGCCAATGAAGATCATAGCATGACAATGGTGATGGCATGGTGATGATCAAGGGCTTAAACTTGAAAAGAAGAAAGAGAAAAACAAAAAGCTCAAGGCAAAGGTATAATTTGTAGGAGCTATTTTGTTTTGGTGATCAAGATACTTAGAGAGTGTGATCACATTTAGGATTGATAGTCGTACTATTAAGATGAGTAAAACTCGTATCGGAATGCGGTTATCAAAGTGCCACTAGATGCTCTAACTCATTGCATATGCATTTAGGATCTAGTGGAGAACTAACACCCTTGAAAATGTTTGTGAAAATATGCTAACACATGTGCACAAGGTGATACACTTGGTGGTTGGCACATTTGAGCAAGGGTGGAGAAGTTAGAAGTGAAATGGAGTTGGTCGCAATGATGCTGGCGTCGGTCAACTGACCGGACGTTGGGTCGCTCTACGACCGGACGCTGAAGGGCTACGTCCGGTCGAGTGGTCGGTCGACACAGTGATTAGGGTTAAGCACCGGACGCTGAGCTATGTCCGGTCGGTAAAAACTGGTTTTGGACCCTTACTGTAAATGACCGGACGCTGAGGGATCAGCGTCCGGTCAACTCTGTCGGAGCGTCCGGTCAACATGTCGACCGTTGAGATCAAACGTTCACCGTTGAACGTAGGAGACACGTGGCCGCCATTGGGCGACCGGACGCTGAGGAGCAGCGTTCGGTCAGTAGGACCGGAGCGTCCGGTCACCCCGATCAGTGCCCAGTGAAGGGGTACAACGGCTCTATTTCGTGGGAGCTTCTATTTAAGCCCCATGGCCGGTTCAAGCTCACTCTCTTGGCCATTTTGCATTGACATAGCAACCTTGTGAGCTTAGCCAAGGCCCTCCCACTCATCTCCATCATTGATTCATCATCATAGTGAGATTGGGAGTGATCCAAGTGCATTGCTTGAGTGATTGCATCTAGAGGAACTTAGTGTTCGTGTTTCACTGTGGATTTCGCTTGTTACTCTTGGTGGTTGCCGCCACCTAGATGGCTTGGAGCAGCGAGGATCGTTGAGCGGAGGTGGTGATTGTCTCCGGCTCTGATCGTGGTGATTGTGAGGGGTTCTTGACCTTTCCCCGGTGGAGCGCCAAAAGGTACTCTAGTGGATTGCTCGTGGCTTGTGTGATCCTCATCTTGTGTTGGTTGTGCGGCACCCTTTTGAGGGTTTGGCGTGTGAAGCTAATTAGCGCGTGAACCTCCAAGTGAGTGAATTGCCACAATGAGGACTAGCTTGCCGGCAAGTAAGTGAACCTCGGTAAAAAATCATTGCGTTCATCATTGATTCCGAGGTGATTGGTCTTCATTGTTATCCATCCTTGTGATTGATTGGTTCCTTCCTCTACACGACGGTATAATCTTCTTGATCACTCTCTTTACATTATCGCAAACTAGTTGTCAAGCTCTTTAGTGTAACTAGTTGTGAGAGCTTGTTTGCTTGGTTGGTGTGGCTCTTTAGTTAGTCTTTGAGAGCATACTAACATAGGGTAGTGTATTTGCTATTTTGTGGATAAACACTATCTAAACTAGAATTGTGGTAGGCGGCTTGTATTTTGAGTAGGCTAGCGCAACACTCTCTTCGCCTCATAATCGTCTAACCGTTTTGTTAAGTGTTGTTGTAGAATTTTTTATTAGGCTATTCACCCCCTCTAGCCATTAGGACCTTTCAACACTTCACCTTGCGGTGAATGCGCTTATTCTTATCTCGAGGCTACGCCCGGGGACTGGCTGCCTGCTCGGCTGGTCTTCTACTTTCTGACCCTGGCACCACGTGACTACGTCACCTACTGTCAGGCTCAAGGACTAGCTGTGGGGGTATGGCCTCCGGATACCCATGGCAGACCACATGGGCTACGCCCCCAGGGGTGGCCTAGCCCATAAGATCAAGTCGTGCATGGCGCTGCTCGGCGTGCACCGCAAGACACTGTATAGTACCAAATAGGATACTTTACTTGTAACCCTGTCTCTCTAGACTATATAAGGAGAGGCAGGGGTCCCCTAGCGGATAGGCTACATCAAGCTACTTGGTCGTCCAGATCAATACAATACACCAAAGACACAGGACGTAGGGTATTACGTCGATCAGACGACCCAAACCTGTCTAAATCGCTGTCTCTGCGCCTTATGTCACCATCCGGTTCCTGATCACGTGCACCCCCACCAACAAATCTACCATCGCGGGATGCCCCTCGGTGGACTGCCGAGCATATTCTGTCGACATTAAGTTATGCAAAATCTACTTGGTGGATTGATTCAGGTGCAACTGTTCATGTTGCAAATTCATTATAGTGATTCCATACGAGTAGGACCCTACAAAGAGAAAAAAGAAAAATTAAAGTAGCAAATGGAGTTAAAGCTCAAGTTAAAGCCATTGGAGATCTTTCTCTAGAATTAGTTGATGGTTTTCTACTTAAGCTTTCAGATATTCTATTTGTATCCTCTTTGCGAAGAAACTTATTAAGTGTGTCACGTTTAGATAACGATGGATATGATTGCCATTTTGATAATGACAAATGTCAAATTGTTTATAATAATAAATATGTTGGTCTTACCTTCCGACAAGACAAGCTTTATTTATTATCACTTTCTGAGAATGTGAATGATGTAAGTACTGAGAATGAGAATGCTTCCTCGTCTATGAATGCAACAAATAAACGGAAGAGAGTACATGATGTATCTTCAAAATTATGGCATTGTCGTTTAGGCCATATTTCGAGGGGGGAATAGAGCGATTGATTAAGAAATCAATTCTTCCGCCTTTAGAATTTTCAGATTTAGAACAATGCATAGATTGCATAAAAGGAAAGTATGTTAAGAAAATAAAGAAAAATGCCAAACGAAGCGCAAGAATTTTAGAAATAATCCACACAGACATTTGTGGTCCTTTTACTGTGAAGAGTGTGGATGGTTATGATTTATTTATAACATTCACAGATGATTATTCTCGTTTTGGCTATATTTATTCAATTAAAGAAAGATCGGAAGCATTGGATAAATTTAAAATATTCAAGGCTGAAGTAGAGAATCAGCACAACTTAAAGATTAAGGTAGTAAGGTCCGACCGTGGGGGAGAGTACTACGGTCGACACACCTCATATGACCAAGTTCCTGGACCCTTTGCAAGGTTCTTACAGGAAAATGGCATAGTAGCCTAGTATTCTACACCGGAGAGCCTGAGTAGAATGGAGTAGCTGAAAGACGCAACCGTACCTTAATAAATATGGTGAGAAGCATGATAAGCTATTCTACCTTATCGATAAGTTTATGGATGGAGGCGTTAAAAACTGCCATTCATATTCTTAATCGCCAAGTAAGTCGGTGCCCAAAACACCGTATGAGTTGTGGATAGGAAAGGAACCCTCACTAAACTATTTACGTGTGTGGGGTTGTCCTGCTGAAGCAAAAGTATTTAACCTAAACATAGGGAAGCTGGACTCCAAGACAGTCAGCTGCCATTTCATTGGCTATCTAGAAAAGTCAAAAGATTGTCGCTTCTATTGTCCTGACAGACAAACAAAGTTTGTAGAAATAAGACATGTTGTCTTCTTGGAGGATGATATGATCAGGGGAAGCATGGTAGCGCGAGAAATAAGTTTTGAAGAGAAGCGGGTATATGTGCCCACTCCTATGGTTTAGGAGCCATTTTTCACACTACCTGTTGTTTTTGTACCAATAGTGCAAGACACTGTAGTAACAGCACATGTTGTTAGTTCTCCTGTGGCAACAATGAATGAACATGAGGAACATGTTCTTCAGGATCCCCAAGAACCCGTTGTCACACATGAGGTTGAGCAACAACAACCTCATGTAGAACAAGCGTCGTCTAGCGAGGCCCCTAGAAGGTCTCAAAGAGTCAGGAGATCAGCCATTCCTGACGATTATGAAGTTTATGAATGTGAGGAATTTCAAATGGAGGGTGATCCCACCTCATTTGAAGAAGCCATGAGAAGCGCTCACTCATTCAAGTGGCTTGAAGCCATAGAAGATGAAATGAAATCAATAAAAACCAACGGAGTTTAGAAATTAGAAACAATTCCTAAAGGAGCCAAGACAGTAGGCTGTAAATGGGTCTACAAAAATAAACATGACTCCAAAGGGAATATAGAAAGGTTTAAAGCGCGACTTATGGCGAAAGGTTTCACGCAAAGAGAAGACATAGACTACAATGAGACATTTTCTCCAGTCTCATGTAAGGATTTTTTTAGAATCATAATGGCGCTTGTAGCACATTACGACTTAGAATTAATTCAGATGGATATAAAAACGACATTTCTAAACGGGGATTTAGAGGAAAACATTTATATGGCACAACCGAAAGGTTTTATTGTGGAAGAAAAAGAATGCATGGGATGCCGCCTGAAGAAATCCATTTATGGATTAAAGCAAGCTTCAAGATAGTGGTATTTGAAGTTTGATAGTACAATAAGAAAGTTTGGGTTTCAAGAAAATATAGAGGACAATTGCGTTTATGCAAAGTTCAAGAATGGAAAATACATTTTCCTAGTCTTGTATGTGGATAACATCTTGCTCGCTAGTAGTGATGTTAATTTACTACTAGAAACAAAGAAGTTCTTCTCCTCAAAGTTTGATATGAAGGATCTTGGTGAAGCTTCGTTCGTCCTAGGAATAGATATTCACCGAGATAGAGAAAAAGGGGGTTTTAGGAATATCTCAAAATGCATACTTAGAAAAAGTTCTAAAGAAATATAGTATGCAAAATTGTAAGTCATCACCTGCTCCTATAGTCAAGGGCGACAGATATGGGTAATTTCAATGTCCCAGGAACCAATATGAGATCGATCAAATGAAAGCAGTTCCAGATAGTTCAGCTGTCGAAAGTTTACAGTATGCTCAAGTGTGTACTCGTCCTGACTTAGCATATGTTACCGGGTTGCTTGGCAGATATCAGAGTAATCCAGGAATAGAACACTGGAAATTAGTAAACAAAGTTTTGCGTCACCTGCAAGGTACGAAGGGTCTCATGCTAACATACAGAAGATCTGATTTCCTGCACATAGAGGAGTACACAGATTCTGATTATGCGGAAGATAAAAGAAAGTCCACATCAGGGTACATATTCACTCTCGTAAGAGGAGCTATATCGTGGAAAAGCTTGAAGCAAACCGTCACTACATCGTCCACAATGTATGTCGAGTTTGTAGCATGTTATGAGGCCACAGGGCAGGTGAATTGGCTAAAGAAATTCTTACCCGGGTTGAAAGTGGTAGACGACATACATAAACCACTTAAATTATACTGCGATAATAATCCAGCAGTATGTTATGTTCACAACAATAAGTCAAATGGTGCTGCCAAACATATTGACATAAAGTATTATGTTGTGAAGCCGAATTATTACCTATTCTCTTTCATTATTATGAAATTCTATTGGAATTGGCAATATAATTTTTATGCACTTTTGAAATGAAAGAAAAAGGAAGGATTTTTTGAGCATATAAGAATAGAAAAGATGCTCGCGGATCCGCTTACAAAAGGCTTACCACCCAGTGTGTTCAGAGAACACGTAGCCGGCATGGGTTTAAGGGAAATCCTATGATTCCTGAATAATAAGGGCTTAGTTAAGAATCTGTTTTAAAATAGAGAGGTGCATTGTAGCTGTTTAATCTAATGGCAAGAGACTGTGACGATGAGCACACTCTATGCACTGATCTGTGATAGAATGGGAACAAGAGAAAGTATGTAAGTTAAGTTTAAGTTATAAGTGAGATGGGGGGGAGAATGTTAGTCGATCTCTACCGATAGGCCCAAGGGCCCTTGGATCCGCGTCCTGATCGGGGGCGCCCAATCCTAATATGGTTGGTGGGCCCCCGTCGCACAGCGCCATAAATAGGAGGTGGGGGCCGGGGCGCTCGAGTCACGAGGTTCGCCTGAGCCGCCTAACCGATCACAGAGGAGGCGCTGCCAGCGACGGGAAGCGCCGCCACCGCCTCTGCATCAGGTTGGAGGACTGCTACAACGCCGGGTTGCCCTGCGACCTTTACACCAACCCGGACGACACCGCTACTGCACCGCCACCGGGTTATCGCCGAGCACTGCGATGGCGAGCCCATTTTCATCCAAGGCGGCCGATGGTTTGCACCCTTTCACCCCTCTCTCTCATTCTATCTCTAATCCAGTACTCTAGACGCTTCTAGGACTTACGATTTAATTCAAAGTATAAATAGACATGCTAGATTTATGCGTGCTTTAGGTTTAACATATAACACTCAGGCAGAACACTCTCCGATCATATTTACGACAGTACGAGTACTCCACTCGACTCTAGAATGCAAACCGACAGATGCAGTCTCGCAAGGCAACCATGGTCCGAACTGGGGGTTCGGGATCATGTGCCTTGCCTTGATGTCTGGATCACACTGATCAGGATCAGTGACGCCGATGCACATGGGGAGGACCGGAGGAAGCCGGATCCCGGATGCAATGCATGGGCCGCAAGTCCTAACTTGCCGTGCCAAGTAAATGAGAACCGTGGCCCAAGCTGTCTGCTACCGTGACGTAGTTGCATTATTTCCTTCTTTTTCTTACTTATTTACTTAATTACGTGGTATTACGTGGTTCGTAAAGGACAAAGAAGAAGTTAAAAATAGCTTCGTTCGTAGCATTTCGTGCGTACGAAGAGGCGAAGACAGACAACTGACTGTGCACTGGATCGCAGGATCAGCAGCCTCAGTCGCTTCCCCGTTGGCGTTTTCGTAGCGCTGGACACGGTCACACGGCCGTCGTTGTCGCGGTGAGGTCCGGCTTCCCCCACTCGTCACGCGAGATGCAGACTCCTACGCAACTTTTGTACGCTAGCCCTTTACAAGTTTAAAAACTAGTGGCCAAATCATCGTGCCGTGTGGTGTGGTGTGGCGTGGCGCTATGCGATTGCGCCTCTTCTTTCGCACGGCCCTTTCGGTGATAACAGGAGGTCGCCTTCTTGCTTGGAGCCACGTCCGCGATAGCGCCCTTGATGCGGAGAGCTGCAGCAAACACACCAAGAGGAGATGCCAATTGCCAATCATAGCTACGGCACCTGCAATCAAATTGGTGTTCGGCCCCGTGTTCGCTTGAACTTATTAGCTATATTACAGTGTTTTTTTCTCATAACAAATTAGCATCAGCCGACTTATCAGCCACATAAACCATTAGCCGAACATACAAAATCAGTCTTGGTTTTGTATGGATCTCCCCTGCAAAATATCATTTATCATAAAGAGAAATTTCATGGCCCTGGCATAGTAACTTTATATACTCAGCAAGCACATATTATAATAACACACAGAACCAGTCTTGGTTTTGTCTCATCGTCAACTCTGGAGCAACCACACACATCTCAATGCTCAAAGTAGGCGGCCAAAACCCAGGTATTCTTATACCTCCAATAGTACAAATCAGGGCGAGCAAGCAAGACTCACATCTTCCACCGTTACTTATTACTAGTATACATCTTCCTAGGATTAGATAGCAGTACAGGCGAAAATAGCAAGGGCTTATTCCAGGACATCTCAGCCACTAGTAGCTTATTACAGTACGTAGCAGCTAGCCATCTAGATCCATACAATAACCACATATCAAGTTATCAACATCGTTCTTGTTGACCAGGAGGAGGCTAAGGAAGCAAGGACGTGGGAGAAAGCAGGCACCAGCTTAGTCTATTTACACTCACGCAGGATACAAAGGGACCACAGATTGTGGGCAGTCCAACCTCTTACCGGCGAGGGAGTGGTACGCAAGTATCTGAGCATGACTATCTACACAAGGTTCCCCATCTTCCATCAACCGACCTGCGTTCTCGGAATTGGGAGGTGTAAACTCTATGTTCCAGAAGGGCCTCGCCATGAGCATGAGGTCTCGGCCGGTTTGAGACGCTTTGTAGCCCTGAACCCATACGTACCTCAGGGAAGGCATACGTAGTATTGCGAGGGCCAGAGCTCGCTCGCTGAAGCAACAGCTCCTGAGTTCAAGCTTTCTCAGGTTTACGCATCCCAATGCGAAACTGAACAATCCATCATCAGTTTCCCCAACATTACCGAGAAGCATGTATTGGATGTTCCCACTGCACTGTCCAATGTAGCCGAGACCTGCATCTGAGAGCCCTCCTGGTCTCAAGTACAGAGCAAACCTCCGAAGTTTGGTGCAGCCCCTCAACAAAGCTCGGACACCAATGTCCAGTGGCAATTCTGTTATCCTCTCTTCTCTATCAAGAAGAACAAGCCGGAAGTCATGGAGCTTTTTGCAGAATGTCCCGATAGATTCCAGGGCCCCATTGGTTATATCAGACACATAGGCAGCTATGTATTCCAGTTCACGGCAACCTACGGCTATAGCCGTCAAGCCCACTTGAGAGACCCCTCCTTGCTCTTCTTGCACACCTCCTTCATCGTCTCCTCGCTCAATTCTGAGCCTTTGGAGCTTCTTGCACGTATCTGCAACAACACCTAATCCTCTATCTCCAATCACATTCCTCACCTATTGAAAACAAGAATATATAATGTCAATTACGATAAAAAAAAAAGATCGTCAATTGAGTATCTTCATAATTTACACGAGCAGGAGATATTACCGCGAGAACTAGTAAGTTCGGACATTTTGCAATAAGCTGGCAATGGTCTTCAGTGGTGAGGAAAGTGTACTGCAAATCCAGCTTCTTCAGTATTGCAGACAAAGGAAATATAATAGGCATTTCATTTGTTCCCATGAAAGTAAGTCCCAAGGAGCATAGTCTTGACGGAAATCTGACATTCCCATACATGGTGAGTTCCCCTTGCTCATTGAATGTCCCTCCAGCAAATTCTTCCAGTACTGTGGCAAATTGGAAGAACCCTATCAAATCTGAAAGATCACAGTCACTAATCTTCAAGGAAATCAGTGACTTGCAGCTCTTTGCAAGAAGCTCTAGGTCAGCTGGCATCACTTGAAGCTCAGTCATGTGGAAATTCAATGTTGTCAGAACAGGACAGCTGACTGCAAGATCGTGGATCCATTCCCTGCCTTTATCGTTAATTTGACATTCTTCCAGAAACAAAGTTCTCAGTGATCTGATGAAATTTAGCACCACAAGTTAGTGTGATGATTTCGTCACAATATTAGCAGCTAAAAGAATACTAAAGGGGAGAACCAAATAACAAAAGGATGCACTACAGCCTACAGGCAAATAAATGTAACCCCCTTTTTAAGCAATCAACGAATAACAATCCCTGTCCTGACACCTAAAACTGTATGTCACGGGGGTGATCAGGAAACATCAAAAGCTCCTAGCAGCATACAGAAAATGATAGACCTACGCCAGTGTTTACATGTTGCTTGGGCATTTTGTTAGAATTTTAGAGCCAAGAGAATCACAGAAGTTCAACTCAGCCAGTGGATATTATCCTTGTTTTAATTTAACTGGAATTGCATTAAATATTCCCAACAATCATGCTACACGTAAATTTGGGGTCATTTAAAGACTCCTTTTCTGGTAGATCTATCCAAAGGCAAAACACAGCCCAACCTTTCCATGTTCCCAGTGGTTTGCTCCATGACTCAACTTTTCTTTATATATAATATATATCGAATAAGGCATCCCATAATCAAATTATTCACAATTAACACCATCAATTAAACTTTCTTTTTTGGAGTAATCTACAGCAGAAGCCACGAACTGTAATGATACAGGTTTGAAGATGCACTCCTAAGACTTCTGCGGATCTTCTATGATTAGGAGTTAGGATCTCTAATCATTTGAGGGCAGTCCACCCAATTTTTAGCGCTAGATCTCAAACCTGCTTTTTGGTAAAAACTCTCCCTAAGGCAGCACAAGTTTCTACTTGCAGAAAGTGATGGGTGCTATGACTCAACCGTTTCGGGGAATCAACGACTAGACAGTAGCTACGCCCCCTCATTGTCACCATCTCAGTAACCCCAATTCGATCTTACTTCCTCCAGCACCCAGATCGGAGCTAACAAGAGCAAGAGAATCGAGGAGTACGAGTACCTGCAGGAGTGGGCAACGAGGCGGAGTCCATCCGTGGAGAAGCCGGTGCACTTGTCGAGCTTGAGCTCCTGCAGCATGTGGCCCCTGGCACGGACGAGCTCGGCGAGGTCGTTGTCCGTGACGATCATGCGGCGGAGGTGGAGCGCCTTGAGGCACTCGAGCGGCGCGGCGAGCTCGGTGACCCAGGGGCGGGCGTAGGCGCCCCAGTCGTCGGGTATGAGGCCGTACATGGCCGCGCGGGGCTTCCCCTTCACGGCCAGCGACTCGAGCCGCGGGAACCGCGCGAGCAGGCGCGCCGGGGACACGGCGTAGCAGAAGGGCACCGTGACGTGCTTCCGCGAGAGCGCGTCGACGCGGTGCCACCGGCGGCACACCAGCGACGCGGCCTCCCGGTCGCGCGGGTCCTCGACGAACCCCATCACCAGGTGCAGCATCTCCTCGGGAACCCAGCCGCCGTCGCCGCCGCTGATGCTCAGCGCGCGGGTCAGCCACCGGCGCTCCGGCGCCTCCCCGCCCATCGATCCCGATCGCGCTGCGGCCTGCGGGCGGAGCTCAGCTGGCTTTTTTCTACCGCAGCAGCTCCACGCCGGCTCGCCGAGGATCTGCTCCAGAGAGGGGCGGAGACATGGGATTCCCTCCCTCTGCTCCCACTCGCTGCTACTGCTCCCACTCACTGATTCGGTGGTGCTTGGAGGTGTAGCAAGCAGCGAGGAGAGAATTATTGGAGGGAGAAGTGAGTTGGAGAGGAGGACGAGGTGGGGTGGGGCTTGGGGAAGCGGCGTTTACTTCTCCGCGATCCAGCTGGGGATGCCGAGCCACATCGGCTGGGGGCCGGGCGGGGAATTTGCTCGGCGCACACGCACGCACGACACGGACACGCACCCTGTCGCCGCCGGCGGGCTGGTGTCCCGTGTCTTTTTTTTCTCCTCTCCTCTCCTCTCCTCTGTCCTCGGCCCAGTTTAGTTCCCCAAATTTTTGGCAAAATGATATTGTAATATTTTCATTATTATTTAGCAATTAGTGTCCAATCATAATCTAATTAGGCTTAAAAGATTCGTCTCGTGGATTTTGTCTAAACTGTGTAATTAATTTTATTTATATTTAATGCTTTATGTATGTGTCCAAAAATTTGATGTGACCAAAAATCTTGAAAAATTTAACGTTTTAGAGGGAAACTAAATAGGCCCCTCGTGTGTGTGGTGGGTCAGGTGAACTGGTGATGAATAGGACGGTAGGTTTGAACCGGGGGCCGGCATGCGGCATGCCACAGCAGCTGTACCATGTGAGCGTTAGTTGAAGGCGATCGTTATCGTCAGGCTTGTACTTTTGAGTCTGGAGGCCGGTAAGTGTTTTGTCGTTCCTCGTCAATTTTAGTCGTTGTTTTATCGAATGCGGGACATATATATAGAGTATTAAATATAGATTAATTACGAAATTAATTATATAGTTTATGACTAATTTACGAGACGAATTTTTTAAGTCTAATTAGTCCATGATTTGACAATGTGGTGTTACAGTAAACATGTGCTAATGACAGATTAATTAGGCTTAAAAAATTCGTCTCGTGGAGTACTAACGAGTTATGTAATTTGTTTTTTATTAGTATCCGAACATCCCATACAACATGCTCCCGATATACATCCTAAATTTTAGTCACCAGATCTGAACACCACCTAACTTTAGTCCTTCCTAATTATGCATTAACATGATAAGTCATAGGTGATGTAAAGTGAACTCCCTCAGCTACAGGAATCTACTTTGTTTAGTCAAGCGCCTAGCGCCTAGTATAAGAGTCAGAATTACGATGCATAGACATTTTAGTTGAAAATATTTTCAGATAAACGTTTTTTCTTCAAGAAATGATGTGATCAATTTAGACCCTGTTTGGATCCCTAAATCTAATAGTTAACTGCTAGTAATTTGCTCCTTTGTATCTAAATAGGTACAACTAACAGTTTAGCTAATTATTAACTATACCCGACTAACAACTATTTTTCTCGTTGGGTCAAACCAGCTAATATTAGCTATGAATTATTGACTAGTTAATATTAGTTATGAGCTATTAACTAGTTAATTATTAGCAACTAAAAGATCTAAACATGTCTTTTGTTTGTTACGAAAAATGGTTTGTACATTTTTTATGTCAAAGTTCTATGGTAAAGTTTGTATATTTTTGTTATACGTTAGTAACAGTGTCAACATATGTCAAAAATATAAAATCTATGGTAATAAATTGTTACTTAATATTACATATTGTCACAAAACATAGTTGGACCTACAAAGTACTACTTGTTGCTGCGGAAATTGCAGATGATTTAGAATAAAATTAGACTATATATAATTACTTATATAAAGAAATAAACTATTATCATCGAAAGGATTAAGATGCCTAGGAGAGGGTGAATTGGACTAATTCTAAATTCTTTGCAATAATTAAGCCCTACACTTAGCCAACTTCACCCCTTGTGCCTAGAATGTATTTTTATTGTTCTACCGCACAAAAGTTTTGCACCCTAAGTTCTAATCCTACTCTAGCATGGCAATTCTAGGAATATAAAGACATGAAATGAATTGCTCAAATGTAAATGCTCAAAGTAAAGAGAGGGAAAGGAATGCGGCGATGTTTTTCTGAGGTATTGGAGAGTCGTCACTCTCCACTAGTCCTCGTTGGAGCACCCGCGCAAGGGTGTAGCTCTCCCTTGATCCGCGCAATGATCAAGTACTCTCTAAGGGCTGATTCTTCGACACTCCATCATCGTGAATCGTCCACAACCGCTCACAACTTGACTTGGGTCATCCGCAAGCTCCGTCGGATGATCACCAAGCTCTCAATCACTACCGAGCCATCTAGGTGATGGCGATCACCAAGAGTAACAAGCACACACTCTCACTTGACCACAACAAGCCTAATGAGAAGGGTGGATGTACACTTGCTACACTCTATGCACTAATGAGGTCCTTAATCTTGGATTATCAAATCTCAATCACCTCACTAGGCTATTGCTCTCTCTTGCACTCCAAAGGTATTTCTCAGCTGAACAAATGGGCAAGAGACCTCCCTTGAACGAGTGGAGTAAGTATTTATAACCCCGTCATTCAAAACATAATGTTTGGAGGCTGAATCATCACTCTGTGGGGTGACCGAATGCTCCGATCAGTTATACACGCCACTGTGTTAGAGAGAACCATTAGGCTCTGACCGGACTCTGACCTGCGTCCAGTCAGCACTGACCGGACGCGTCCGATCAAGAAAAACGTTCTTTGGAATCTTACTGATGTTGACCGAACGATGGTACCCAGAGTCCGATCACTTTACTGTTCAGCGTCCGATCAACACATACCAGACGTATCCGGTGAGGAAAAAGTCTATCTAGAACCTCTCTGAGTTGACCGGACGTAGGTACCCAGCGTCCGGTGCACTTCCTCTCAGCGTCTGATCAGTACCAGATGACTACAGATGATCAAACAAACTGACCAGACTCACCCTTTAGCGTCCGGTCACAACCGGACCAACATCCGATCAATTATTTGACCCTCCATTCACTTCCAACTTAAAATTCTATGTGAATGAAGTTTACTCCAATTGATCTTATGGCTATTATTGAGCTACCTAGTGCTAGGTTTAATAAGTGTGCACCACACCTAACTCACTAGACTCAGCTAGGTCAAGCTACTAGTCCATACCCCCTTAATAGTACAGCCAAAGGAAAAACAAAGTCATAAACTACTCTAAGTGTCTCTCCAACACCAAACGACACTTAGAACTAGTCCGTCCTTAACCTTTTTGTCCATCCTTTGAAAATCAAAATGATTTCCATTGATAGGAGCATGACAACCATGATTGCCCAATCAATTGCCATTACCATGACCTAACTCAAATTGCCTCTACAAAACACACGTTAGTTATAGTAATCTTGTGTCGTCATTAATCATCGAAACCCAACTAGGGGCCTAGATGCTTTCAATCTCCCTCTTTTTGGTGATTGATGATAATACAACCTCGAGTATGTAAAAGAGATGAGTGAGGTTTTCAACATGCTTGGTTCATATAAGCTTTTGACAATAAAAACAAAGGGGTTAGACATGCTTATATGACCCAAGCCAACATGGCGTACTCAATAGATATGAATTAAGCATGAGTACATGAAGTAAAGCTCATTTGAATCGGAGTAAAAAACGGAAGCAAAGCAAATGAGCATAACTAAGTGACATGACATGTATATATAATAATGTAGAGAGCACACATTCCACATAAGTCTCACCATCACATGTAAATAAGACAATGCATGAAAATAAACATGAATGCATGAAGTCACAAAAGAAATGAATCACACGCTCCCCCTAGATCTAATGCTCCCCCTAGATCTAACATACTCGCTCCCTCACCCCCTTTGGTGTCAAGTACCAAAACCTAAAGGTCGGACGGTGGGATAGGAGCAGACGAGTCGGGCGCTGAGGTGCGGTGAGAGATCTAAAACTGAGCTGCTTCATCCTCTGACCCTAAACTCTGAGCGGTCTGACCCTCTATAGCTGAAAGTGAAGGTGAAGCGATCAGGGTCTGCTCAGTAACTGGTGTGGCCTGTGACTCTGAAAGTATCACTATAGGAAGTGGAGCCACATCTGCCTCTACCGCTGTTGCTGAAGCCTTAAGTGTAGGATTGACTATCTGAGGTGGCTCGAATGATGCAATAGACAACGAAATCGTCTTGGCAGTCCTGATAACTAGAGTAACTGTGGTAGGGATAGAGACTCATAACTCTGAAGGTGTAGGCTGCTCTATAAGCTCACTGAAGGTAGCACCGAGACTCTTGAAGACTGGGACATCCATCACTAACACTAAAGAGCCCTAAGTCAGAGTGAAGCCCGTAATAATAGGAGTAAAGTGAGGACCCTGAGCTATCACTGGTGAAGCAAACCACTAGGGCACCTGCTCTATAGGTGAAGCAAACTGAGTAGATGGTGGTCCCTGACTCTAAAGCCCATTGGGTTGTATAGCTAGAGTCACTGGAGTGGTGGTAGCAGGCTGGCCTATCTGAGGTGTAGACTGCTATGGAACAACCCCAATAGCAGTGAATACATGCTGCATGAAGCTAAGTAACTGCTGCTGAATCATAAGCTGCTACTGCTGCATGGCCTGCTGCTGCCTCTAAAACTCATCCTGTCGAGCCTAAACCTAAGCAAATGTAGCTGCGGTCTCCTATGCCTAGCGTGCTTGGTCTCCTACCTCATCTGCTCAAGTACAGCTAGAAGAGCTAGGTCTGTCTATGGTGGAGCGGAGCTAGAGCCACTGGCCTCTCTGTCGTGTGATTGAGGAGCCATCTATAGAATCGACTAATAGTCATCATCAGAGCTATCACTTGGGTCACTCTTGACCACATCCTCCTGCTGTGCATCAAGCTCCTCCTCCTTTATAGCTGTAATGGCTCTGATGATCTCATCTTACTGGGCTATTGTCTCTGGTACCTCTAGGCAACGGCTCGACTAGCAAGGTGTCCTTGCACGACTGTGACATAGCATCTGGGTCATGTCATATGGTAGAAACTCAATAGTAGCACATGTGTACTCTGCCATTGTCTCAGGAGACTTCTATGTAACTGCCTTTCAGATTAGGAAAGTGATCCAATGAGCATAAGGTAGCTGACAGTGACCTTTGAAGCCCTCTGCTAGTGTATCCTCCATCTCTGAAATTATCACATCCCAAATATCAAAGACAGTCTGAGACACCAGAGAATGCACTAACCATAGCTGAATGTGAGTCAAACCCTCACGGTAACCCATCCTCGGGAGCAAAGTCCTCCTCATAATAGCATCAAGGAGCCGAGCTGTAGGTGTAAGGTCACATGGTGTCCTGCTGAAAGGTCCTAATGGCTAGAGGGAGGTGAATAGCCTAATAAAAAATTTCTACAACAACACTTAACAAAATGGTTACATAATTATGAGGCGAAGCAAGTCTTGCGCTAGCCTACTCAAAATGCAAGCCACCTATCACAATTCTAGTTTAGATAGTATCTATTCACACAATAGCTATGACACTACCCTATGTTAGTGTGCTCTCAAAGGCTAACTAAAGAGCCACACCAACCAAGCAAGCATGCTCTCACAACTAGCTACACTAAAGAGCTTGACAACTAGTTTGCGGTAATGTAATGAGAGTGATCAAGAAGGTTATACCGCCATGTAGATGAAGGAACCAATCAATCACAAGGATGAATAATAATGAAGACCAATCACCTCAGAATCAAATGATGAACATAATGATTTTTACCAAGGTTCACTTACTTGCTGGCAAGCTACTCCTCGTTGTGGCGATTCACTCACTTGGAGGTTCACACGCTAATTGACATCACACGCCAAACCCTCAATAGGGTGCCGCACAACCAACACAAGATGAGGATCACACAAGCCACGAGCAATCCACTAGAGTACCTTTTGGCTCTTCGCTGGGGAAAGGTCAAGAACCCCTCACAATCACCACGATCGGAGCTAGAGACAATCACCACCCTCTGCTCGACGATCCTCGCTGCTCCAAGCTGTCTAGGTGGCGGCAACCACCAAGAGTAACAAGTGAATCCCATAGCGAAACACGAACACCAAGTGCCTCTAGATGCAAATACTCAAGCAATGCACTTGGATTCTCTCCCAATCTCACAAAGATAATGAATCTATGATGGAGATGAGTGGGAGGGCTTTGGCTAAGCTCACAAGGTTGCTATGTCAATAAAAATGGCCAAAGGTGTGAGCTTCAATCGGCCATGGGGCTTAAATAGAAGCCCCCATGAAATAGAGCCATTGTACCACTTCATTGGGCACAACGCGGGGTGACCGGACGCTCTAGTCCGATCGACCGGACGCTGGCCCTCAGCGTCCAGTCACATGATTCATGCCACGTGTCCCTTACTTCAAATACTGTTTGTCAGATTTTAACGGTCATTTGTTGACCGAACGCAGCACACAAACTGACCAGATGCTCAGCCTCCAGCGTCCGGTCGTTTCTAATAAGGTTCTAGAAATGATTTTCTTCGACCGGACATGTCCGGTCACACAATGACCTTTCTCTACACTACCCGACAATAGGACTAGACCCTGGACCTTAGTGTCTGGTTAGTCTAAGACCCAGTGTCGACGAAATATGGTCGGCAGTCCACCGAGGGGGGTGCCCATGGTGGTAGATTGTCGGTAGACGATGCGTGTAATCAGGAACCAGATGGTGACACAAGGCGCAGAGACAGCGATTTAGACAGGTTTGGGCCGTCTGGTCGACGTAATACCCTACGTCCTATGTCTTTGGTGTATTGTATTGAGATGTATACAGATTATCCTCTTTTGATCTGTCCTCTAGGGGACCCTTGCCCCTCCTTATATACTCCGAAGGGACAAGGTTACAAGTAAAGTATCCTATTTGGTACTATTACAATGTCTTGCGGTGCACGCCAAGCAGCGCCGTGCACGCCTTGATCTCACAGGCTGGGCCACCTTGGATGGTGCGGCCCATGTACCATCTTGTGGTACCCTGGGGTCTATCCCCCACAGCTAGTCCCCGAGCGCCATGTATTCTGATGCGACACGCCATTCTAACCTTCTCCGAACAGTGAGGCTTGAGTTCTTGACATCTCCGACCACCGTTGTCGTCGGAGAAGTAGGTTGTCCGAAGAATGTATGGTGCTCTTAAGAAGAAAGAAAAAGATTTCCGTCCTGGGAAGTGTGCCCACTTGTATTTCTGAAAAGAAATGTAAGTGCGTTTTGAAGCGTAGCGTCCTTGATCATCAGAGGCGTAGGGGTCGAAAAACAAACACATTCACCGCAAGGTGAAGTATGCCCACTTAGTCCCCGAGCCTGGTAGTAGGTGACGTAGGCACGTGGTGCCAGGGTCTAAAAAGAATTCCCAGTTAAGTTGAGAAATGAATCATCGTACAGGCGATACAAGATGCCTCGGTAGGTGCATCGTACCGATGTAGTCCCCGAGCTTGCTAGAAGGCGAGGTATGAGCCTTGTAGCAAGGTCTAAATGAGAAAGAATATCCCCAACTGTATGCGAGTTGCCTGTCGCATGTAGTCAAGATGCAAAGTCCCCGAGCCGTGGTCGGAGAGTGGTCGAGGCAGTCCCCGAGCCAGTGTTTTCACTGCCACACTTGACCGGACATGCCGGTCCCTCTGAGACTAGCGTCCGGTCACTTAGTGACCAGCAAGACTAACTCCTTTTCACCTCTAACTTCTTCACCCTTGCTCAAATGTGCCAACCACCAAGTGTATCACCTTATGCACATGTGTTATCATATTTTCACAAATATTTTCAAGGGTGTTAGCATTCCACTATATCCTAAATGCATATGCAATGAGTTAGAGCATCTAGTGGCACTTTGATAACCGCATTTCGATACAAGTTTCACCCCTCTTAATAGTACGGCTATCAAACCTAAATGTGATCACACTCTCTAAGTGTCTTGATCACCAAAACAAAATAGCTCCTATGATTTATACCTTTGCCTTGAGCTTTTTTGTTTTTCTCTTTCTTCTTTCTAAGTCCAAGCACTTGATCATCATCATGGCATCATCATTATCATGCTATGATCTTCATTTGCTTCACCACTTGGAGTGTGCTACCTATCTCATGATCACTTGATAAACTAGGTTAGCACTTAGGGTTTCATCAATTCACCAAAACCAAACTAGAGCTTTCAATCTCCCCCTTTTTGGTAATTGATGACAACCCTTTCACAAAGATATAAATTGAAATTCAATTGAATTCATGTTGCTTGTCCAGGCATATTTACCATGTGTAAAAGGATATGGACAAGTTTCATGAACTCCATATGGTAGCAATTGCTCCCCCTACATATGTGCTAAGAGTTTGGATTGTAGCGTGCACATATGCTTAGATAGGAAATATAGGAGACAATGTCTACCAAATGATGCTAAGGTATAAAAGATGGACCTTTGAAGCGTGATACCAATCATAGTGCACCATTATACCATCCTTAGCACCATGGTTAGCTCTATACCACTTGGAAACATACTTTGAAAAGATACCACTTGTAAAAACTTACTTGGACATGAAAGTTATCTAGTGATTTCATTTCATCATTCAATCTTACAACTAGCATACACCACACAAGTATGGATATTTTAAAATTTAGAACTTATGTCATGCAAGCAAACATATGAAATGCACATTCAAATGCACCATACAAGTTCATGAGCTTGCTCCCCCTACTTGTGTGCTCAAAATTTTTCTTTCCCTTTGTCATATTTCTTCCCCTATGTCAAGTTCTTCACCTTTGTTGTCTTTTCACCATCTTAGTACACTAATGTCTTTTATCTTTCTCCCCATATACTAATATCTTTGTGCGCTACTTCTCCCCCTTTGTCATCAATGACCACAAAGGTTTAAAAACATAGGTAGGTAGAGATTATCAATGTCAATCAATGGGGTGAGGATCATTTTCGCAAATTTGGTCCAATCTAGATCATTTACCAAAGATATTTAACTCGGTTTGATCCAAGGACAAGCTTCTTCACACCTCCAAATAAGGGTTATCTTGTACCATATTGAGTTAAACACTTAGAGCTTATTTTCTAGATTAAACACTAGGTTTACAAGCCCATAAACATGTCATATGCTATCACTAGATCAAGTCAAGCATAGAAGCAATAGTGATATCATATAAACATCAAATTCATTTGATTTTCATGAATGAGCCTAATAAAATTGAACCATTTGAAAGGTCCTAATAAAATTGAAAATGTGACTAGATGCACTAAACATGTCCTTAATAAGGATGTATGTCATGCCAATCAACTTTTACCTTGGATTGCTCGAAGGAGGGGCATGTCATATAAGTGAGGGGTGCATCAACACATATTTGAGAAATCCAATATGTTCAACTCATTCCTTAGCTTGCAAAACCTTTTCTCATCCAATGGCTTGGTGAATATATCAGGAAGTTGATCTTCGGTGCCTACACTCTCAATGCAAATGTCCCCTTTTTGTTGGTGATCTCTTATGAAATGGTGGCGGACATCAATGTGCTTTGTTCTTGCATGTTGAATCGGATTATTGGTCAACTTGATTGCACTCTCATTGTCACATAGCAATGGCACTTTCTTGAACTTGATTCCAAAGTCACTCAAAGTGGCCTTCATCCAAAGTATTTGTGCACAATAACTACCGGCGGATATGTATTCAGCTTCGGCAGTTGATAATGCAATACTATTTTGCTTCTTTGATGACCATGAAACAAGTGATCTTCCTAACAATTGATATGTGCCCGAGGTGCTCTTCCTTTCAACCTTGCATCCTGCATAATCCGAGTCGGAGTAACCAACTAGCTCAAACTTTGCTCCTTTGGGATACCATAAACTAACATTTGGTGTATGCTTCAAGTACCTCAATATTCTCTTTGTAGCCTTCAACTGACTTTCTCTTGGTGAGACTTGAAATCTTGCACACATGCATACACTAAACATGACATCTGGCCTTGATGTAGTCACATAGAGTAGGCTTCCAATCATAGACCGATATAATTTTTGATCCACCATATTGCCATTTGCATCACTATCCAAGTTGTCATTTGTTCCCATTGGTGTGCTAATGGCTTTACTATCAATTATTCCAAACTTTTTTATTATGTCCTTGATGTACTTGCCTTGACTCATAAATGTACCATTCTTCAATTGCTTGATTTGAAGACCAAGAAAGTAACTCAACTCTCCAATCATGGACATCTCAAACTCATTAGCCATCATCTTTCCAAACTCATCACAAAATCTTGATTGGTTGATCTAAATATGATGTCATCAACATAGATTTGCAACACAAACAAATCTTTTCCAATCTTCTTG